>NC_091589.1:26704260-26709260 GCF_042767895.1 Penaeus vannamei
GAGGCGCGAGGAGGCGGCGGAGGAAGCGGGGGCGATGAGACAGCGAAAGGAGGTTGATCTCGACTCTAGACTGTCAGCCGAGCCTTCGTCTGACCAGAGGTAAACGTGCTCTTCACTCAAGCAAGCTCTCGGCGCTGTTTCCGCGAGTGTGCCTGACGGCGAAGGAGTGCGACTGACGGCGGTCGAGTCCGAGGGATCCCACGAGGCCTGAGGAAGCAGAGCGGCGCAGGAGAACTTTTGGTTCAGTTTTGCTGTCGGTGAATGTTCAGAGTTCAACACCAGTTCTTTACTTTGTTGTGAATATTGAGAGTTTATCATACCTGACTTGCGCTTTGTAACAGGCAGATACATGTAACATATATATAATAAAAGATATGTAAAATATCCTTTGGTGTTTACCTGATTCTCTTTTTCCTTTTTATTCTTTTACATTTTCTTAACACTCATCGTAATTCTTCTTAATAAGATTATTTGATGTTTATCCCCGGAGTACTTTTACCTCCTTAATAAAAGTGAAATGACAATGCAGCAAAATCCACTCCGGCGACCAATAGCGAGGCTAAAGGTACTCCAGAGGAGGACATGACGATACAAGATCTCATAATGCATGTGCAAGGGACAGTCTTCATCTCAAAATCTACTTGGAAATCTTTCGTCATTCTGATGTCAGCTTCCAGCAAAAGTTTTCACGTGCAAACATTTCCCAAAGTGCACATGTGCCAGCACGGATAATTAAAGAAAGGGATAAAGAGCGGCACAGGCCGATGAGAGAAGGGAAGGCACCTGGACTGGCGAGGCAGAAGTTCCGGAGGAAAAAATCTGCGGAATCAGCTGAAGTTTTGCCTCCGTTGGCCCAGGGGCGGCTCCAGAGAATTTTCTGGTGGGCGGCACAGGAGGTAACAACAATAAACCTGGGGGGCCGCCCAAAAGAAACAAAAATTAAGACTGCCCACTTCAATATTTATATTGTACAGTTACACGCTTATGTTTTCATCTTGCTGTGTGTTATACATTATTATATATTAATATTATATATTCATAGTCATTACATACTGTATATTAATATATAAAAGGTCAATGACTATTGGGGTGGGGGTGGGGGGCACACAGGGTGCCACCATGGAAGTCCCGCCACAGCGTTAACAAAAAAGAGATGTTTATATCAATGGCACGGTCAAAAAAATCTGATGACAGGCAAGAACAGTATTGGTCAATAAATTCGACAGGGTGATAGGCTATCTCCATATCTCTTCAAGGGAGTCCTTTAAGATAAAGAAATGACATTTTCGAAGTTGAATGAGTGAAAGAGAAAAGGGCAGAGTGAAACTGAGCTAAGTAAGAACAGAAATTGTAAGAAACATGTACAGACAAATGATCTTAAATTTCATGAGGAGTCGAAATCTTGCCAGGAAATGATAATGCTGCAAAGGAGGTAAGTAGAAGACATAAGACATTTGGTAAATATAGTCACCTTTTGAAGAATAAAAGAAATCGCTTGCATATTAAGAAAATAATGGCTTTTGGTTCAGAATCCCGGTCATCTAAAACAAAAGGAAGAATATTTGGTGCACAAATAAGTATGGAAAGATCTATGCTTAACAAAATGACAAAAAGCTAAGCGAATGGATAAGACACACACTGAGAGAGAGAGAGAGCGAGAGGAAGGGAGGGAGAGAGGGAAAGAGATTTGAATTGGTTTGTTAACATTTATTTACAGAGCAGCGTACGTCCTGCAAATAGCCAGGGTAAGATACAAAAGGATCTATCCAAACTGGCTGTGCTTCTATAGATGTAGAGGGCTTTGCACAGTTTACAATGGTGATATGAAACTGGATTTGTCCCCAAAAACTGCTTCCTGTACATATTGTTTAGAAAAATGATATCCTATGTGTAGCCTAGTCAGGGCAACCTGCGGTCTCCGAGACAGTCCAATATAGACTGTTGTTCCGGCAGTACTCTCATAACGCCAGATAGCACCAGGTACGTTTTTCTTCATCCTTTCACCGGGCTATACCTGGCCCCCGTAATCTCGAAGGCAGCTGATGACACGCTTTCATTTGATAATACGGTTCTTCATAACGTGCTGATCTGGCCAATTGATCAACCCCGCCACAGCATGATATCCCTATATGAGAGGTATCCAGTATAGTGAAACTTGAACACCCTGTTCAGATAGTCTAAGAAATTGGTGAATGATATTGATAGTTTCCATGTTTTCAGGATTATATACAGTGAGTCTATGGAGTGCACCCTGGCTGTCAGTAAAGACAGACAGATGTCCAAGTATGTTTTTTTAATGGCATGGTATGTGGCAACTGTCTCAGCATCAGCTGTGCTTGCCCAGTTGGAAGAACACTTTCTTCAAGATCTATATCAGGAATTAGTACACCAATCCCTCTTGTTCTTGGCAGTCATTGGGCATCCAAGTATGTTTCCCATGGCCCTGTTCCGTAAAACCTCGAGGGGTTTGAGGGTACTCGGTGGCAGTACACTAAGAATCGAGCTTGCGTCGTCTGTCATGGACCTAACAAGGGAGATATACATCAACCTTAGGACTGTTAGGGAAGCACCTGCGCGTCTGTTGCTAAAGCACCGCAATGGTCTCAAACGCTCGAGGCGACGTTCCTTGGCGTTTTGAACAATATCCTTGGCAAAACGACAATTGCGGGACATGATGTGGGGAGCATTCACCATAACTCCAAGATATTTACAGGTGGCAGTTAGTGCATAGTTTGTCCACCTAACCTTGGAATGCGAGGTAGTTTTGCGAGGTCTGGAAATGTGCTTAGTTTTGATTGGGTTGATTACGAGACCAAGAGAAGCGCATCTTTTGCTGAACCTCTTTAGAATATAATCCCCCCTATTAAATATCTGAAGAGACAGATACAGGGACACACACACACACACACACACACACACACACACACACACACACACACACACACACACACACAGAAAGAGAGAGAGAGAGAAAGAATTGCCTGTGCAAAACATGTTTAAAGAATGAAAAAAACTAAATGGGCCGAAGACAAGCAAGCAACCACGGAGCGGACACCCGGGCGGGAGGCGTTCGCAGAAAGCCTCCGTCCGCAGCGAGAATCCCAGGAGCCGTCATGGCCGACCGGAAGTGCCCGTCTGATTCGGCGGATGTTCCCAGCACAGACATGCATGCGGACAGAACTACATATTCAAACGTGATATGAAGGATAACAGAACAGTAGTGACGATGCATTAATACATTAATGATAACATTGATAATAACAATAACAATGTCAGTGATAATGATAATAGTAATAGTAATAATAATAATTGATAATAATGATAATGATGATAATAATGAAGATAATAACAATAATAATATCAATAACAAATAATGAAGATAATAACAATAATAATATCAATAACAAATAATGATAATGATAACGATAAACAATTGATCATAATAATAAAAATTATTATAATTATTATGATAATACAAGTAATAATAACAGTAAAAACAATAACAACAGCAACGATGATAATAATAATTGTACCAAAAATAATGATAATGATAACATTAAGCATTATAAGGTCAGCAACAATGATAGTAATAGAAATAGTAACAATGAAAAAATGAAAATACTTATGATGATAATACTGATAACAACAATAATAGCAATGATCATAATAATGATATGTACGATTACTACTAATAATAATGATAATGATTATAATACAACAATGTTGATAATATTGGTAACGACATTCATAATAATGAAAATAATAAAGATAATGGCAACAATGATAATGATTATAAGAATGGTAATAATGACGATGATGATGATAATGGTAATAACAATAACATTGGTAATAATAATAATGATAATAATAATAAAAATGATAATAATAAAAAAATGATAATGATGATAATAGTAATAAAAGAAATTATAATAATTCCAACGATATTGATGATAAGAAAGAATAATAAACTTGATAATGATAGTAGCATTGATAATGCTGCTGATAATTATGATGGTGATGATGATGATAACTACACTGATAAGCGTACTACTGCTACTATTAATGATTATGATGATGATGAAGGGAACAACAATAATGATAGATGATGAAGATAATGGTAATAAATATTATAATTATTATTATCAATAATTAAATAATAACAATAATAATAATGATGGTAAAAGTGACAGCAATAATAATTATAATGATTATGATGATGAAGATGATGATGATAATGATGATAGTAATGATAATGATACTACTACTATTGATATCAATAAAAATGATAATAATAATAATAATAACAATAGTGATGATAATCATTGTAATAATAATAAAGATGACAACAACAACAACAATAATAATAATAATAATAATAATAATAATAAAAATAATAATGACAGTAATAATGTTAATGATAATATGGTAATAATAATAATAATAATAACAATAATAATGATAATAATGATGATGATATTAGCAATAATAATAATGATGATAATGATAAAAAGATTATAACAGTAGAAAAAATGTAATTGTAATAATAATAACTATAGTAATAATAGCAACATCAGTGATAACAGTGATAATATCAAAGAAAATAATAACTGGTGGTAATGATGATAATGATAACAGTAATGATTATAAAAATAAGAGTAATGATAGTAATAATATCAATAATATTGATAATAACGATGATGATAATATTGATGAAAACTATTGTGATAATAATGATAACAGCGCCAGTAAAAACATGATAATGATAATAACCATTTGTAATGTTAACGATGCTGAGTGTAATCATGTAACATATCATCATCATTATCATTATTATTATTACCATTATCACTACTGTTATCATTAAAATTACCATTATGCTTATCATTACTATCATCATTATGATTATCACCATTATTATCATTATTATGATGATCATCATCATTACTACTACTACTACTACTACTATTACAATTATTATTATCATTATTATCATCATTATT
>NC_091589.1:26714260-26728666 GCF_042767895.1 Penaeus vannamei
GGGTTTGGGAATGCCAGAGCGGGCCATGAGTGTTTGGGAATGCCAGAGCGGGCCATGAGTGTTTGGGAATGCCAGAGCGGGCCATGAGTGTTTGGGAATGCCAGAGCGGGCCATGAGTGTTTGGGAATGCCAGAGCGGGCCATGAGTGTTTGTGAATGCCAGAGCGGGCCATGAGTGTTTGGGAATGCCAGAGCGGGCCATGAGTGTTTGGGAATGCCAGAGCGGGCCATGAGTGTTTGCCAGAGCGGCCCATGAGTGTTTGGGAATGCCAGAGCGGGCCATGAGTGTTTGGGAATGCCAGAGCGGGCCATGAGTGTTTGGGAATGCCAGAGCGGGCCATGAGTGTTTGGGAATGCCAGAGCGGGCCATGAGTGTTTGGGAATGCCAGAGCGGGCCATGAGTGTTTGGGAATGCCAGAGCGGGCCATGAGTGTTTGGGAATGCCAGAGCGGGCCATGAGTGTTTGGGAATGCCAGAGCGGGCCATGAGTGTTTGGGAATGCCAGAGCGGGCCATGAGTGTTTGTGAATGCCAGAGCGGGCCATGAGTGTTTGGGAATGCCAGAGCGGGCCATGAGTGTTTGGGAATGCCAGAGCGGGCCATGAGTGTTTGTGAATGCCAGAGCGGGCCATGAGTGTTTGGGAATGCCAGAGCGGGCCATGAGTGTTTGGGAATGCCAGAGCGGGCCATGAGTGTTTGGGAATGCCAGAGCGGGCCATGAGTGTTTGGGAATGCCAGAGCGGGCCATGAGTGTTTGGGAATGCCAGAGCGGGCCATGAGTGTTTGTGAATGCCAGAGCGGGCCATGAGTGTTTGGGAATGCCAGAGCGGGCCATGAGTGTTTGTGAATGCCAGAGCGGGCCATGAGTGTTTGTGAATGCCAGAGCGGGCCATGAGTGTTTGTGAATGCCAGAGCGGGCCATGAGTGTTTGTGAATGCCAGAGCGGGCCATGAGTGTTTGGGAATGCCAGAGCGGGCCATGAGTGTTTGGGAATGCCAGAGCGGGCCATGAGTGTTTGTGAATGCCAGAGCGGGCCATGAGTGTTTGTGAATGCCAGAGCGGGCCATGAGTGTTTGGGAATGCCAGAGCGGGCCATGAGTGTTTGTGAATGCCAGAGCGGGCCATGAGTGTTTGGGAATGCCAGAGCGGGCCATGAGTGTTTGTGAATGCCAGAGCGGGCCATGAGTGTTTGGGAATGCCAGAGCGGGCCATGAGTGTTTGTGAATGCCAGAGCGGGCCATGAGTGTTTGGGAATGCCAGAGCGGGCCATGAGTGTTTGTGAATGCCAGAGCGGGCCATGAGTGTTTGGGAATGCCAGAGCGGGCCATGAGTGTTTGGGAATGCCAGAGCGGGCCATGAGTGTTTGGGAATGCCAGAGCGGGCCATGAGTGTTTGGGAATGCCAGAGCGGGCCATGAGTGTTTGGGAATGCCAGAGCGGGCCATGAGTGTTTGTGAATGCCAGAGCGGGCCATGAGTGTTTGGGAATGCCAGAGCGGGCCATGAGTGTTTGGGAATGCCAGAGCGGGCCATGAGTGTTTGGGAATGCCAGAGCGGGCCATGAGTGTTTGGGAATGCCAGAGCGGGCCATGAGTGTTTGGGAATGCCAGAGCGGGCCATGAGTGTTTGTGAATGCCAGAGCGGGCCATGAGTGTTTGGGAATGCCAGAGCGGGCCATGAGTGTTTGGGAATGCCAGAGCGGGCCATGAGTGTTTGGGAATGCCAGAGCGGGCCATGAGTGTTTGTGAATGCCAGAGCGGGCCATGAGTGTTTGGGAATGCCAGAGCGGGCCATGAGTGTTTGTGAATGCCAGAGCGGGCCATGAGTGTTTGGGAATGCCAGAGCGGGCCATGAGTGTTTGTGAATGCCAGAGCGGGCCATGAGTGTTTGGGAATGCCAGAGCGGGCCATGAGTGTTTGTGAATGCCAGAGCGGGCCATGAGTGTTTGGGAATGCCAGAGCGGGCCATGAGTGTTTGGGAATGCCAGAGCGGGCCATGAGTGTTTGGGAATGCCAGAGCGGGCCATGAGTGTTTGTGAATGCCAGAGCGGGCCATGAGTGTTTGGGAATGCCAGAGCGGGCCATGAGTGTTTGGGAATGCCAGAGCGGGCCATGAGTGTTTGGGAATGCCAGAGCGGGCCATGAGTGTTTGGGAATGCCAGAGCGGGCCATGAGTGTTTGGGAATGCCAGAGCGGGCCATGCGTGTTTGGGAATGCCAGAGCGGGCCATGCGTGTTTGGGAATGCCAGAGCGGGCCATGAGTGTTTGGGAATGCCAGAGCGGGCCATGAGTGTTTGGGAATGCCAGAGCGGGCCATGAGTGTTTGGGAATGCCAGAGCGGGCCATGAGTGTTTGTGAATGCCAGAGCGGGCCATGAGTGTTTGGGAATGCCAGAGCGGGCCATGAGTGTTTGTGAATGCCAGAGCGGGCCATGAGTGTTTGGGAATGCCAGAGCGGGCCATGAGTGTTTGGGAATGCCAGAGCGGGCCATGAGTGTTTGGGAATGCCAGAGCGGGCCATGAGTGTTTGGGAATGCCAGAGCGGGCCATGAGTGTTTGGGAATGCCAGAGCGGGCCATGAGTGTTTGTGAATGCCAGAGCGGGCCATGAGTGTTTGTGAATGCCAGAGCGGGCCATGAGTGTTTGGGAATGCCAGAGCGGGCCATGAGTGTTTGGGAATGCCAGAGCGGGCCATGAGTGTTTGGGAATGCCAGAGCGGGCCATGAGTGTTTGTGAATGCCAGAGCGGGCCATGAGTGTTTGTGAATGCCAGAGCGGGCCATGAGTGTTTGGGAATGCCAGAGCGGGCCATGAGTGTTTGGGAATGCCAGAGCGGGCCATGAGTGTTTGGGAATGCCAGAGCGGGCCATGAGTGTTTGTGAATGCCAGAGCGGGCCATGAGTGTTTGGGAATGCCAGAGCGGGCCATGAGTGTTTGGGAATGCCAGAGCGGGCCATGAGTGTTTGGGAATGCCAGAGCGGGCCATGAGTGTTTGGGAATGCCAGAGCGGGCCATGAGTGTTTGGGAATGCCAGAGCGGGCCATGAGTGTTTGGGAATGCCAGAGCGGGCCATGAGTGTTTGGGAATGCCAGAGCGGGCCATGAGTGTTTGGGAATGCCAGAGCGGGCCATGAGTGTTTGGGAATGCCAGAGCGGGCCATGAGTGTTTGTGAATGCCAGAGCGGGCCATGAGTGTTTGGGAATGCCAGAGCGGGCCATGAGTGTTTGTGAATGCCAGAGCGGGCCATGAGTGTTTGGGAATGCCAGAGCGGGCCATGAGTGTTTGTGAATGCCAGAGCGGGCCATGAGTGTTTGGGAATGCCAGAGCGGGCCATGAGTGTTTGTGAATGCCAGAGCGGGCCATGAGTGTTTGGGAATGCCAGAGCGGGCCATGAGTGTTTGGGAATGCCAGAGCGGGCCATGAGTGTTTGTGAATGCCAGAGCGGGCCATGAGTGTTTGGGAATGCCAGAGCGGGCCATGAGTGTTTGTGAATGCCAGAGCGGGCCATGAGTGTTTGGGAATGCCAGAGCGGGCCATGAGTGTTTGTGAATGCCAGAGCGGGCCATGAGTGTTTGTGAATGCCAGAGCGGGCCATGAGTGTTTGTGAATGCCAGAGCGGGCCATGAGTGTTTGGGAATGCCAGAGCGGGCCATGAGTGTTTGGGAATGCCAGAGCGGGCCATGAGTGTTTGGGAATGCCAGAGCGGGCCATGAGTGTTTGTGAATGCCAGAGCGGGCCATGAGTGTTTGTGAATGCCAGAGCGGGCCATGAGTGTTTGGGAATGCCAGAGCGGGCCATGAGTGTTTGGGAATGCCAGAGCGGGCCATGAGTGTTTGGGAATGCCAGAGCGGGCCATGAGTGTTTGTGAATGCCAGAGCGGGCCATGAGTGTTTGGGAATGCCAGAGCGGGCCATGAGTGTTTGGGAATGCCAGAGCGGGCCATGAGTGTTTGGGAATGCCAGAGCGGGCCATGAGTGTTTGGGAATGCCAGAGCGGGCCATGAGTGTTTGTGAATGCCAGAGCGGGCCATGAGTGTTTGTGAATGCCAGAGCGGGCCATGAGTGTTTGGGAATGCCAGAGCGGGCCATGAGTGTTTGTGAATGCCAGAGCGGGCCATGAGTGTTTGGGAATGCCAGAGCGGGCCATGAGTGTTTGTGAATGCCAGAGCGGGCCATGAGTGTTTGTGAATGCCAGAGCGGGCCATGAGTGTTTGGGAATGCCAGAGCGGGCCATGAGTGTTTGGGAATGCCAGAGCGGGCCATGAGTGTTTGGGAATGCCAGAGCGGGCCATGAGTGTTTGTGAATGCCAGAGCGGGCCATGAGTGTTTGGGAATGCCAGAGCGGGCCATGAGTGTTTGGGAATGCCAGAGCGGGCCATGAGTGTTTGGGAATGCCAGAGCGGGCCATGAGTGTTTGTGAATGCCAGAGCGGGCCATGAGTGTTTGGGAATGCCAGAGCGGGCCATGAGTGTTTGTGAATGCCAGAGCGGGCCATGAGTGTTTGGGAATGCCAGAGCGGGCCATGAGTGTTTGTGAATGCCAGAGCGGGCCATGAGTGTTTGGGAATGCCAGAGCGGGCCATGAGTGTTTGTGAATGCCAGAGCGGGCCATGAGTGTTTGGGAATGCCAGAGCGGGCCATGAGTGTTTGTGAATGCCAGAGCGGGCCATGAGTGTTTGGGAATGCCAGAGCGGGCCATGAGTGTTTGTGAATGCCAGAGCGGGCCATGAGTGTTTGGGAATGCCAGAGCGGGCCATGAGTGTTTGTGAATGCCAGAGCGGGCCATGAGTGTTTGGGAATGCCAGAGCGGGCCATGAGTGTTTGGGAATGCCAGAGCGGGCCATGAGTGTTTGGGAATGCCAGAGCGGGCCATGAGTGTTTGGGAATGCCAGAGCGGGCCATGAGTGTTTGTGAATGCCAGAGCGGGCCATGAGTGTTTGGGAATGCCAGAGCGGGCCATGAGTGTTTGGGAATGCCAGAGCGGGCCATGAGTGTTTGGGAATGCCAGAGCGGGCCATGAGTGTTTGGGAATGCCAGAGCGGGCCATGAGTGTTTGGGAATGCCAGAGCGGGCCATGAGTGTTTGGGAATGCCAGAGCGGGCCATGAGTGTTTGGGAATGCCAGAGCGGGCCATGAGTGTTTGTGAATGCCAGAGCGGGCCATGAGTGTTTGGGAATGCCAGAGCGGGCCATGAGTGTTTGGGAATGCCAGAGCGGGCCATGAGTGTTTGTGAATGCCAGAGCGGGCCATGAGTGTTTGTGAATGCCAGAGCGGGCCATGAGTGTTTGTGAATGCCAGAGCGGGCCATGAGTGTTTGGGAATGCCAGAGCGGGCCATGAGTGTTTGTGAATGCCAGAGCGGGCCATGAGTGTTTGGGAATGCCAGAGCGGGCCATGAGTGTTTGGGAATGCCAGAGCGGGCCATGAGTGTTTGGGAATGCCAGAGCGGGCCATGAGTGTTTGGGAATGCCAGAGCGGGCCATGAGTGTTTGGGAATGCCAGAGCGGGCCATGAGTGTTTGGGAATGGCAGAGCGGGCCATGAGTGTTTGTGAATGCCAGAGCGGGCCATGAGTGTTTGGGAATGCCAGAGCGGGCCATGAGTGTTTGGGAATGCCAGAGCGGGCCATGCGTGTTTGGGAATGCCAGAGCGGGCCATGAGTGTTTGGGAATGCCAGAGCGGGCCATGAGTGTTTGGGAATGCCAGAGCGGGCCATGAGTGTTTGGGAATGCCAGAGCGGGCCATGAGTGTTTGGGAATGCCAGAGCGGGCCATGAGTGTTTGGGAATGCCAGAGCGGGCCATGAGTGTTTGGGAATGCCAGAGCGGGCCATGAGTGTTTGGGAATGCCAGAGCGGGCCATGAGTGTTTGGGAATGCCAGAGCGGGCCATGAGTGTTTGGGAATGCCAGAGCGGGCCATGAGTGTTTGGGAATGCCAGAGCGGGCCATGAGTGTTTGGGAATGCCAGAGCGGGCCATGCTCCCAAGACCACTGACCTCGCTGCTTTCCCGCCGCGACTTTGTGGCGTTGTTGATAATGTTTCTTTTAATGATAACTAGCCTTTCTAAACTCTGCTAAACTCTGCTGGATGATGGTTGTATATTGAATATATAGAGAGATAAATAGATATAGGGTGTGAATACAAGGATAGTTTATATAAGTACAGGTAATTAGGTAAATTGATATGCAAGTTTTGAATAACAATTAGTTTGCTGCAACAGTTTGGATAGGCTCCTGTACAGCACACAGTCGGTGTTGCATCTAGAGAGGTTATGCATCCAAATTTATGGTCTTTACATATTAACTTGCTAGTTATTTCATATACAAACATATATACTATCATACTCACTTTCTCTCACCCCTGTCTCTCTCCTACTCCTACCTATTTTCTAATTCTTCTCTCTTCCCCTGATTTTCTCTCTCCTCTCTCTTTCTCGTCTGCCTTTCCTATCCTCTGTCTGTCTCTTTTATTCTGTATGTCAGTCAATCTGTGTGTTTGTCTGACTCTCCCTCTCTCTCCCTGTTTAATAATATTTTAGTCTCCCGGAAAAAAACTTTGTTTTCAGCTACAAGATGGCGTTGTGTTCGCCGTACGCTCCCAAACTCTTCTCTTTCCTGTCTTCAGAACACACAATCTCTCTACAACATCTTCCACATCTCTCCCTTGCACCCTAACCTGATAAGCATGATTAAAATCTGTCCCAGTAAATCCAAAATCTGTGTCCTTGAGCCCAGGAGCAGCTGAGGGAGCCTGATGGGGCGAAGCGGGACGTCCTGCGGGAGGGACGTCACCGCCGCCGCGGCCACGTCGGGCGCAGTCGTCGGCCGAGCGGGGCAGCGAGCACACTTACGGCGCGTCAGTCTCTCCTTCACCCTCCAACGTCGCCGCCATGGGGAGTGAGTCCATGTGCTTTCTTGTTTTTATTAATGGGAGAGTTGGTTGGGTTTGCTGAATGTAGGGAAATTAAGGCTGATTTCTGCAGGTTTGGTGTCGCGGAAGGCCTGGTTCAGGGGGAAGGACCTGTCACGCCGGCCAGGTCCCGTTAGGTCAGGGCGCCCGCTTTAGGAAGTGAAAACGCTTCTCAGATCATGATATCCCCTGGGGAGACTTCGTAGACACTCAAATTCGCCGAGGATTAGAAACTGGAACAAGAAACGGCCCGAAATAAGGTTGATTCTGGCCCAAAGGTCGAGAGAAAGTGGGAGTTCCTGACGGGAGTGGAAACCCGTGTTCATTTAACCTTGTAGTTTATTTTTACCGCTTGTTTTCCCTCCATGTTGAGGGAATTCGGTGTCCTTTGTGCCAAAGGTGGAGCCAAAGAGCACAGGGTCGCTGCCACGGCTTTTACATTTATTTTCCCCGTTCTGACTAGGATCCAAGCCTCCCCAAAAGGTGAACAGGAACAGCTGTTCTCCCATCGCACTTGTTCAGCTCTGATCAGCTGTTCTCGCTGGCAGTCGGTGCTGCCCAGTAGGCCAGCAGTTGGAGTATATTTCTGCACCAAATTGTTTGCATTGTTCTTGGGATCCTCATGGGAGACTGCCTGGCACAGTGCCCCTCTTGGGCTGCACTTGGGGGTGTGGGGTGGGCTGCCCCTGCAGATCACACACTGGTTTCTGGTGAATCTGGATGGAACGGAATGTTTCATTGAGAAAAATATAACATTTTGAGTCATTTTGAGCTTGTAACATTGCTCCATCTTGGACCATGGATGTTATCTCCTTAGAACAACGTCCCACGACCACCAACCTCTCTGCCATTGTTGTATCGGCAAAGGCCAACCTTTGCTCTGTATCTTCAGACAAGACAGAGTTTGGACTTTTTCCTCCTTTGACAACAGGAAGGAGGTTAAACAAGCTCTTTCTTGCAAGAACATGTGGTTATAGGACAATTCTTTACAGTACAGAAGCACTCACCAGAGACTGTCTCCAACTCCTTGTCTTAACATTCATTCAACAATTCTGTTGCCATGACTTGGGTTGATGGGATTTCACCTCCCAACAAACATTGTCTTCACCCTGGTATGCACGGCAAGATAGCGGAGTCTAGAATGCGCCAGGTGGAACTAGGCTGTAAGCTGTACTTTGAGAGTTTTTTCCCTTACTTGTAACCGTTAATGTCTGCAGATTATTTTTTTAGACAGATGATAATTTGTAGTCCTCAACAAGAACATGATCTTCAATTGGTCTTACCTTAGTGCATCCATACCTTAAGATTAACTGGTTAAAGTGTAGGAGATCAACACATGAAATATATTAATAGTTGATGTCTCATTTATAGATCAGTCAACTGCTTGGAAGTGAAAAAGAATGAGTGCTCAGTGTGCTCATAATGAGAATTTAAACATCCTACTGTGGCCAATTTTTCTGCAGGTCACAGTATTCTTAGGGTTAATCTTTAATGTATGGATGCACTAAGCTAGGTTAAACTGAAGAAGATATTCATGTAGAGGATGAAAAGTTGCCAGTATAAGAAATAACATGCAGGTATGAATGATAATGCCACAAATAAAGGAAAAAGATCATGGAAAGCGTCGCTCTCAGCTGAAGTCCACTTGTTGCCCCTGAGTTACAGCTGTATCTTGTAGTGTAGACTGAGGTATTGGGTGGCAGTCCCTCCATCAACCTTCCCCTCAGGCAGTCGGGCATGCCCAGTCATGTCAGCTTTGCTGGTAGAATAAATTTTGTGATGTGTAGTTGGGGGACACAGCATTACCGTCCACGTCTGCAGATTACTTCTTGTACTGATGACTGCAACTTTTAGCCCTCTACAAGAATATCCTATTAAATTTGCCCAAACTTAATGCAGCCATACTGTAAAGATTAACCATGCTAGAGATGGCTGTTCAAATGCTCAGTTACTAAGGAGGTAGTTATTAGTCCTACCAGTCTCCTGTTTACCCTTATCCTTAATTTTAAAATCCAATTACATTTTGTTATTAGTATTTAAATGATTTCATAATGATATTGCTAGTGATAGTATCAATATCAAAAGCATTATAAAAAAAAATCCCAGATTCAAGGAATGGTTAAAGCATGCATGATCACTTGGGCCCACTAATGAAACCCTGGTGGCTGAGCACTTGTAGAGCCATCTATGCACAACAATATTCACAAAAAACTGCAGTGTATGTTGCATAAACCCAGAGCCAAATGGGTTAATGTATACAAAAGGACTGCATTGGCTCTGAAGAAACAGTGATTGGAAGGTAGTCTTGGAGCAGAGCCCCCTGGCTAGAGTAATGTGGCAATGTGAAGGGGCATTTGGGGCAGGGTAGGAAGGTTTTTGGTTCATGCGGTGATCTTTGTGGTAGTTCGTATGCTTTGGATGGGATTTTCACTTGCTGAGTTGCTAGGTGGTCTCTATTGGCCGTGGTCTCGTAAACTTGTACCAAATATACTTGAAATTTTTTCTAGTGCAGTCATATACACTGAAGCTATCACAATCCATCTGTAATGACTGTTAGCTGACCTTAAGTAAATACATGTTTATTTATAATTTTTTAAAATGGAAATAGTTTTCGACAACATAAGAAAGTGTGATCTTTTCTTGTGCATCTCCTCTTAAAATACATAGGTTTAGTAATAGCTGAAGAATCCACATTATGTGCATTTCCTCTTTTAAGTAGCAGGTCTTGTCTCAGAGATGGAATGACAACTTTTGTTCCTACTTTTCCAAATTCCAGCACTGATCTTCCCTTAAGAATCTGGATTTATGTAGGTTTGTCAGATGTTCACATGGGTTACTAAAGGACAGTGGTTCCCAAACTTTTCTGCTGTTGATTCGGTTCTGTATCCTCAGACACATCTGACATCTTGGCATCACCTGTTTCATATATGGTTTACCTTACTACATAGTCCTATTCAGGGCGTAGAGAGAAAAACCTTTAGTCCATTATTTTTATTTTTATTTATTTATTTTTTTTCTCACATGTCTGTGCAAGCAATTCCATGTCCCAGAGGATTATGAGTTATGTCATGGAAAAAAATATGAATGAAGCTCAATGAATTCCTAAGACAACATTGTAGCCATTTTTTGAAATTTAGTTTCCTCAGAAAAAAAAAAAATTCAGTAAGAAAATAATTTTCACATCTTTTTTGACTTTCAAAAAGTCGTATAAAAAAGTAAGCAAAATTTCAGAAATCCGCTTCGATGTTGTCTAAGCATTTTCACAAGGTTTCCAAAGATATACAGTGAACCCTCGCTATAACGCGGTTCACCTTTCACATTCTCGCTGCTTCACGGATTTGCATTGTTCATTGTGTTCTGCATACTGATTGGCTAAACAGTCTCTCCGCTTCTTCTCTACCTGTGTGTTAATAACGTTACAGTTTGATATGTACATGTACGTAAAACAGTTTGCCATATTTGTTTGCAAATTTTCTCTAAAACCCATGAAGCCTTCAGTTTGTATTGATGATTAAAATTATTATTTTACAGTACAGTAGTTATTTGTAAAAAACATTTATACAGTACTTTTATTTGTTAAACAAATGCTTGGGCCTATAAAAAGGTTTTGTTCTTTGGTTTCAGTGTATTGTAGAATATTTCAGTGTATAATAGTAAAAGAAAATAAAGGTTACTACTTCACGGATTTCGCCTATCACGGGTTCTTTTTGGAACATAACCCCGTGAAAAACGAGGGTTCACTGTACCTAAAATTTTAATTGGATAAAAACTCTGGGGGATAAGGAAATGTTCACAGCTCGAAATAAAAGAAATAGAAAAAGTATACAAAAAGTTGGATATTTGAAGTTCATTTTTTATATCTTTTCATTTATAGTTCTTTACCATTTTATTACCGTAGAAACTACTATTATTTCTCTTTCAAAAGGACTTTGTTAGGTAAAGATATGATCATTAGTTTCTGAGTTATAGAAACAAAGGACCCCAGTGAAAAGGGGCAAATCCAGACCCAAGACAATAAGATCGTTATATAAAGTTGGTTTTGTCGCTTTCTTGTGTATACATTCGTTTACATGTGTGTATGCATATAGATTATTGTAAAGGTACATTTTCTTGCACGTGGATATGCGTATATGAACATATACCCATTAGATCCATATTTATTTTATTTATTTATTTTTTCTTTTTATTGCAGTCTACTGTTCCTCATCCTTTAACCACGTGATTCCGCCTTGAAAAAGATGCTGAACGTTTAGTCATGAGCGGAGTACTTGTTATGGAGGGACAATGAAATGTTTCGTTTTTGTTAGAAATAACCGTCCAGAAAATGTTGATATATCAAAAATATTTTGAAATACAAATTGTTTATATTGGTTTATTGTGGATGCTGCATCTTGTAATGTAACACAAGATGAATTATTGTACTCTTTCTTAACTTTTTTTTTTTTTTCGTAAAATGGATTTATAATGACAGAATGTTTAATCAATTGTTTAGTTTCAAATGAGAGCGCACACGTAAAATTATTGCAATCAGAAAAGTCTAGAGGAGTGGCGATGCTTTTAGCTCTGTCGGCTGGGTCCCTCCGAAACAGCTGTTGATATCGGTGGGTGCCCAGCCCATGTAAATATCTATTCATTGCGAGTTTATTTTTATAGATACAGACTTGTAACTGTTCATGTATTATCATCAAACCCTAAACATACTTTTATGATGAATTTGTCAAAATCAAATCATATCTACTTTATTTTATGGGAAAGAAATTTGAAAAACTGTTATAATACGACACTTTTATCCTCCTGTGATCCAGTTCAATGGGGAATGTCATCATACAATGTATAATATTCACTCCTGTAAAGTGAAAGTGTGGAAGGGTGAAAATCGCTGACACTGCGGCAATGAGACTTGGGTTTCTGGCCTTGCGTGCTGCCTAAATTTTTTGTTGTGGGAGTTCATATTCATATGGGTAATTCTACTCTCGTTTACAAATGTCCTGCCAGTGTGACAATGTATCGGGGCTTGCGGGCGGACAGTCCGGGGCAGCTCCGCCAGCCAATTTTGTAGCCGCCCAGAATCTTTTATTTTCGGCTTCAAAACATACCAGCATTAATGGGTTAATATGAACACTTACAGATGACTAGCGTATTGGCCTATATGTTTCCCCAAGACCATGTGATCCCCTGCTCACCCTCTGCAGTGCCTTTAGGGGTTGCAGGGATGGGAATCATTTCCAGTAAAGGAAATTATTAGTAGGAAATAAAACATTGACTGTGAATAGACAAATTCTAACCTTTTATTCCTCTGCCTCCTTGCAGTCAAGTTTCTAGAGGTGATAAAACCGTTCTGTGCGGTTTTACCCGAAATCCAGAAGCCGGAACGGAGGATCCAGTTCAGAGAGAAGGTGTTATGGACGGCCATCACTCTCTTCATTTTCCTCGTCTGTTGCCAGGTAGGGACAGCTTAATTTTGGAAATTTAAAGTTTAGTATTTAATGCTTATTCCTTGGTAGTTCAAGTTAACTGCTAGAGCTTGTAACCTGGATTTATAAATTGATAAATAAGGTTTTCTCTTTGCATATCAGAATTTAGTCAATTTTACTACTTTTCACTTGTAGTTATTGAAAAAAAAAAAAAAAAAAAAAAAAAAATATATATATATATATATATGTAAAATAAATTCTTCATTTGTAAAGTGAGAAATTATTTTTATTTATCATGCAAAAAAGAACTGTAAATGATGTGGAATCTAGAATCTTCTGGTCATAGGTACTTCTCATTCCACCTGTAAAGAGGGTTGACTATTTCTTAATGATTTGTAATATGCATGTAGATAAAACAAAGATTTTAGTTATTGTGATGTAGATAGAATAATCTGCAAGTTTTTATTCCTTGATTATTAATCTTTAGAGAAATAGAAGGCAAATGCAGATGCATTTCGCCATCAATTGACAGGGCAGAGGATCTCAAGCGTTGTCTTCCCCCTCACAGATTCCCCTCTTCGGCATCATGAGCTCAGACTCTGCGGACCCCTTCTATTGGATCCGTGTAATCCTCGCCAGCAACCGAGGCACTCTCATGGAGCTGGGCATCTCGCCCATCGTCACGTCCAGTCTCATCATGCAGCTCCTAGCAGGGGCGAAGATCATTGAGGTGATTGGAGGCCCTTTCTCTTGCTCTAATGTGTGCAGGTTCATTGGGTCTGAGGTCCAGTGAGGAGCTTTGCTCTGGGGAATTCCTAAAATCTTTTAGGCTTTCTTATTTTTACAGGAAAACCTCTGTATTCAGATGATCAAATTTTATGTACAGAATTTCCTGCATTGACTTTAACTGCTAAAGTTTGGATAAGACATAAAAGAATAATGATAATGATGTTGATATGTAATCATTATCATGATCATTATGCCATTTTTATCATTATTGGCAGTGGTGATAAGGATGATAGTAATGATGTTAATGATAATTACAACAATAAGGTTGAACATAAAAAAAAATATTATAGGGAAGTAATGATAATCAGGACATTGCTAAGAATATTAACAGTATTAATAATAGTCATAGCAAGAGCAGTGATAATGGTAATATAAATATTATAGGAAAAACATGTCTGTAAAAAAGCAGGCATCCTCTAAAGCAAATAATTTTTCCAACATTTCTTTCTCAACCAGAAGACCATTCCAGTCTTAATGCAGTGGAGTAAAGAAGCCAAAATCTTTACTCGCTCCTGTTGGTGAGCTCTCTCCTCTGTAGTATTCTGATTTGCCTCTAAAGTCACACAAGTGCTTTTCATTGTGTTTAATTGCACACACACTAAAGAAAAAGCAGTTATGAGGTGCATTCCATTTCACCTCAGTCTTCTATACTGGTTTTAGAAAGAGACGATAGAAAAACTTGGTATGCCTAAGCTCATCTGATGAATAGTCCCAGTTGAAAACACTCTAAGGATGAGGGATTTATGGCAGGCATCCAGGTATTACTGTGTTTGTGTGTGCCTCTGTAATGTACATTGCCCATTCATCACGCTTTGTCAGTGATGCACCCTATTTGAGATTTGAGGATCATGATGTTTAGTCGTTTTACCTTTGAAATTTTTGCAGCAAAGTAGCATCAATTTAAAGTATTTGTAGGCTAGCATCATGGGAATGGTTTGAAGACTTCATTTGGCTTATGGCTGTCTATCCTCATTGCTGTTTTTATTCATGGGATTATAAAGGAATGGGCTCTATAGCTTTCCAGGTTTTCATTTTTCCAAACCAAAGTAATGAACTCCAACTCGTGACCACCATAACCATTCCAGTAGACTAGGTGCTGGATTTGCACCAGCAGAATGGTCAAGGAAGAAAGCCTTTGGTAGAGGTTGAAGACCGCGACACGCGTAGATAGAGGAAAATGGACACCGCCATCTTATAGAGCGGGAAAAATAGAAGGGGATAGCGTATAGTTTAAGATGCACCGGCCTTATAGTCACCACTAAATGACGAAAATATAACGCGCGGCCGCCTTTCAAATTCAAAGTC
>NC_091590.1:5000-7500 GCF_042767895.1 Penaeus vannamei
GACATCTCTCCAGCAGGAATTCCATGACCCGAGAATGACCTCTATCCACAGCTAGCACAAGAGCCGAATCTCCTATATCAAGAAGAGAAATATAGAAGGAATATAGCCTCCCACACCTCTCTCTCTCTCTCCTCCTCCTCCTCCTCCTCCTCCTCCTCCTCCTCCTCCTCCTCCTCCTCCTCCTCCTCCTCCTCCTCCTCCTCCTCCTCCTCTCTCTCTCTCTCTCTCTCTCTCTCTCCCTCTCTCTCTCTCTCTCTCTCTCTCTCTCTCTCTCTCTCTCTCTCTCTCTCTCTCTCTCTCTCTCTCCACTCACCATCATTCGTTGCCAGATCGACCTGAGCCCCGGCGGCGAGCAGGTCCTGCACCACGAGGGCTGACCCTCGGAAGGTGGCGAGGATGAGGGCTGTTTCTCCTGTTGGGGAAGAAGGGGGCCGTTTAGGAGGGGGTGGAGGGCGGGGGTGGTGTGGGGGGAGGGTTAGAAGCAAAGACTATATAGGAAAGATAGGAAAGCATGGAGAAAGCCTGTGAGCCCCAGCGATTGGCGGATAGTGTGATATCTGAATAATAGATGGCGTTGTGGACGCGGTGTGTCGTCTGTTTGTTTACTATCATGAAACGTCACTTGCTCAAAATGGTCGGAAAGGAACTGTTTGTTTGTTTTGGGTTTGTTTGTTTTTGGTGTGTTTGTTTTTGCTTGTTTTATGCTTCCTGTTTTAGTTGTAGGCCTGCTTTCCTTAATACTTTCTTTGATGATGACTTGGAATCAAATAAAGAACTGTTTTACATGAATGTGTTTTGTTTATCCTTGATTTAATGACAACAAAAATTAATGAAAAAGATGTAGAATTTATTAATGCCGAATGATTGCGGATTTTATTTATTAGATTTATTTATTCAATAAATTGTAGAGTTTATTGAATCTAAGTTTATATTCACTGTATTAACACCAAAGATATTGTCTGCAGTAAAATTGTAAAGTATTTAAACAATAATTTTATTGATGTCATGTAAATGTGCATACACATGAGATAATTATTAATGCTTTATTGTCATTATCTGTAAAAAAAAATGCAAAACCTTATTTTAATGTATGAAAAGAAATCTCTAATAAGAAAAAAAATTATTAATGAACAGAATAATTATATAATTCCATGTAAATTTATATATATAAGTAGTTCTTTGATAGTTGTATTTAGAGAGAGAGAGAGAGAGAGAGAGAGAGAGAGAGAGAGAGAGAGAGAGAGAGAGAGAGAGAGACAGAGAGAGTAAGAGTGAAAGAGATAGTATGTCATGGAGAGAAATAAGACGCACATGTAAACAACCACACATACGCAAACACACACATAGCTACCAATACACACGCACACAAACACATGTATATATATTAATATTTCTTTTACGAAAATTAAATCTTCCCATAATACACGATTTCCATATTTCCATTAAGCATATTCATCATAATCACAACTTTTTTTAATACTTATGGCATGGACCGACCACATTAACTACTATGCACTTCCAGCAATCTATTTCATCAACTCAAAAATTATCTATTTCCATAATTACCTTCATTATTCTGGAAGTTGACCATCGCCTTTGCTCCGAGTAGAATTCTCACAGTCTGCACGTGGTTCAGAGCCGCTGCCATCATTAGGGGCGTGTTTCCTAGGGATTAAGGGGCAATTTTGGCATTATAGCATTATTATCGTTATTACTATTATTTGATTAGGGTTTTTGAAGTTATGTTCTTTGTGTTTGTTTCAGTGTAATATATGTGGGTGTGGTTTGATGTTTTGATTAATATTTTTATTGTAGTATTATTATTATCTTATTTTTATTTTTTGATTGATATTTTTAAAGATTGGTATTATTATACCTCACCAATTTCATCACACACACAAACACACACACACACACGCACGCACGCACGCACGCACACAAACACACACACACAACACAAACACACATACACACACACACACACACACACACACACACACACACATACACACACACACTCACACACTCACCCCCCCACTCACACACACCAACACCCCTCCCCCCATCCCCATCCCCACCCAGCTACCCCTTCCCTCCTCCTCCCCCCCTTCCCCTCCTCTTCTCCCCCACATCCACGCCCGACTCACCGGCCTTGTTGGGGATGTCCAGCACGGCGCCCGCCCTGATCAGGTCCTGGGCGGCGATGGAGTTGTCGAGGGCGGCGGCCACGGAGAGGGCGGTGTCTCCTGGAGGGGGCGGTGGGTGAGGAAATTCAGTTGATAAATAGATAAATAAATAAAGGAATAAATAAATAAATATATATATATATACATATATGTATATATATATATATATATATATATATATATATATATATATATATACATATATATATACATATATACATACACACACACACACACACACACACACACACACACACACACACACATATATATATATATATATATATATATATATATATATATATATATATATA
>NC_091590.1:15000-22500 GCF_042767895.1 Penaeus vannamei
CCCCCCCACCTCACTTCTCCCTATTACCAACACCGCAAAACACCCTCACTTTTCTCCTTCTCTCTCTCCATCCTTCCCTTCCTCTCTTTCTCTCTCTCACTCCTTCCCGTCTCCCCGTATCTCCTCCCTCCATCTCTTTTTCTTTCTCTCCCTCTCTCTATCTTTCTCTCTCCCTCCCTCCCTTCTCCCTGTATCCCCTCCCTCCATCTCTTTTTCTTTCTCTCCCCCTCCCTCACTCTCCCTCCTTCCCTTCCTCCCTCCCCCTACCTCACCTCTCCCTATTACCAACACCGCAAAACACCTCACCCTGGCTGTTCCTGTGATCGCCATCGGCACCGCGGGTCAGAAGCAGTGTTACCAGGTCCGGGTGGTTGGCTATAGATGCCCGGATGAGAGCAGTGTTGCCTGGAAAACGATAAGAACTTCAATTAAGTTCTGATCTCTCGTATTTAATTCTATTACTTGTTTTTTTTTCTTTCTTGAACCATCTGTTATTTTATTATCACATTTTTAAAAAGATCTTATCAACACAAAATCGTATTTTACCATCACTGTAAAGTTAGATGATTTTTTTAAAAAATATATATCATTATTTATTCTACATTATTTACTCGTCTCTACCTTCTCTTTTTATACTATCCTTATCTTTACTTTTCCTGTTTTTTACCTACTATCATCTTTACCTTCTTCTTTTTCTCCCCATCATTATCCTTACTTCTCTATCATTCATTTATCTATTTATATTTTTTAAAAGACTTACCTGCATCTGTCGGAATATCGATCAAGGCACCGGCATCGAGAAGGTCCTGAACCATCATGGCATTTCCATTATTGGCAGCCCAGTACAGAGCCGATAATCCTGGAGAGAGAGAGAGAAAGAGAGAGAGAGAGAGAGAGAGAGAGGGAGGGAGGGAGAGGGAGGGAGGGAGGGAGGGAGGGAGGGAGGGAGGGAGGAGGGAGGGAGAGAGAGAGAGAGAGAGAGAGAGAGAGAGAGAGGGAGGGAGGGAGGGAGGGAGGGAGGGAGGGAGGAGGGAGGGAGGGAGGGAGGGAGGAGAGAGAGAAGAGAGAGAGAGGGAGAGGGAGAGAGAGAGAGAGAGAGAGAGAGAGAGAGAGAGAGAGAGAGAGAGAGAGAGAGAGAGAGAGAGAGAGGGAGGGGGAGAGGAGGGAGGGAGGGAGAGGGAGGGAGGAGGGAGGGAAGGGAGGGAGGGAGGGAGGGAGGGAGAGAGAGAGAGAGAGAGACATAGAGACAGAGACAGACAGAGAGAGAGGACGAGAGACAGACAGAGGCAGAGAGAGAAAGAGAGAGAGAGAGAGAGAGAGAGGGAAGGAGGGAGGGAGTTAGGGAGAGAGCGAGAGAAAGAGAGAGGGGGGAGGAGTTGGGGAGAGAGGGGGAGGGAGTTAGGGAGAGAGAGAGAGAGAGAGAGAGAGAGAGAGAGAGAGAGAGAGAGAGAGAGAGAGAGAGAGAGAGAGAGAGAGAGAGAGAGAGAGAGAGAGAGAGAATAATAATAAGTGAAAATACAGAAGTCAAAATGATAAATGACAAACATCTGAAACAGGATCTTAGAGATAAAATGAAAAAAGAGGGAAAATATGATGTTTAGTATAAAAATCTAAGTTGGGATCTAAGAATGGAATAAAAATCTAAAATATGATGTAGATTTGGAAAACTAATAAAAAATGAGATAGAAAGAAATAATACATATAATAATAAGAATTATAAGAATAAGAAAGAACGAGTAACAGCTCTAAAGTCCATCTAATTGTGAACTAAACCAACTTTATATAGCAAGCGGATATCAATCAATACTCAAGTAGCCACAAAATAAAGTTTTGTTTAAATTTTGTTTAAGGGTTAAATAACCTTAAATATTGGCCCTTTTAATTATGATTATGAAGTACATTAGCACTTATACTGAACTCAATCAAGCCTACTAATCATTACTTAAATAATAAAATACTAAAAATACTGGCCCTTTTAATTATGATTATGGAGTACATTAGCACTTATATTGGCACCTTAACTCAAACCTACTAATTATTACTTAAATAATAAAATAATAACTCTTACAATAAAAAATACTAATTATTCACTTAAACAATAAATTACAAACTTTAACAGTAAGAAATATTTAATTACAATCATTTATTTAATTACAC
This sequence comes from Penaeus vannamei, assembly GCF_042767895.1. Taxonomy (NCBI): domain Eukaryota; kingdom Metazoa; phylum Arthropoda; class Malacostraca; order Decapoda; family Penaeidae; genus Penaeus; species Penaeus vannamei. Next base: position 17,158 of record NC_091590.1, read on the forward strand.
TCATTTATTACAATTAAATCAAATTAAATGTATTTATTAAATTAAATTGAATTATATTGAATTAAATTAAATTAAATTAAATTTAGTTAAATTGAATTGAATTAAATTAAATTGAATTAAATAAAATAAAATTAAATTGAATTAAATTAAATCTAATTAAATTTAATTAAATTTATTAAATATTTAATTACACTCATCAAAATGACTTTAACATTCACTACAATCCACCAAATCACACACTACATATCAAAACGATTCCCTAATTACATCTAGATAATTAAGTAGACATCAAAATAGAGAATCAAAATTGAGCATAAAATTACCCTGTCTTTCACTTCTTGCATTGACCTCGGCTCCAGCTGCTAGGAGGGTCTTCACAACAGCTGTGTGGTTCTTGTCAGCTGCCAAGATCAGCGGCGAGGTCCCTGGGGGGGTATTTAGGGGATGATAATAAGGATAATGATGATAGTGGTAACTGGAAGCACTCGGAAGGCGCATACCTCCGCCAGAGCAATGCCACTGATGCAATGAAAATATTCACACAAAGAATTATATTAAAATCACTTTTAATTAAAATCACTTTTAATTAAAATCACTTTTAATTAAAATCACTTTTAATTAAAATCACTTTTAATTAAAATCACTTTTAATTAAAATCACTTTTAATTAAAATCACTTTTAATTAAAATCACTTTTAATTAAAATCACTTTTAGTATACAGGTGACGTCCGTATCATAATCTCCTTAGTGGAGGTAATGATAACAATAAATAACAAACAAAAAAATTAAATACATTAAAGAGAATCAATAAACAAATAAAAATAAAATGAATACCACAAAAACAGCATTAAAAGTCGAAACAAAAACAAAAAAATCAACAAAACAAACAGAATAAAGCATAAAAATACCACTATAACAGCAATGAAAGACGAAAAAACAACAACAAAACAGAACAAAAAAAATACAACTAACCAATAAAAAAAGAACCAATAAAACAAACAGAACAAAAAAAAAAAAGATTAAACACCACAAAAACACCAATGAAACAAAAAAACAAAAAAAAAACAAGACAAAACACCACAAAAAAATAAAAATTTCTGCCACCCACCCTCCATATTCCGCAGATCTGTCCTTGCGCCTGCAGCCAGCAGCTCCTGCACGAGGGAAGGGCTGCCAGTGACCACCGCCCAGCTCAGCGCCGTGTTTCCTGAGGGAGGAAGGGAGGCTGAAGGGGGGGGGCGATGAGGGAGGTGGGGGGGTGGGCTGAGGAGGTGGGGGGAGTGAGGGGGAGGTGGGGGGTGATGAGGGAGAGGTGGGGGGGAGGTGGGTGATGAGAGGGAGGTGGGGGGGAGGTGGGTGATGAGGGGAGGTGGGGGGAGGGTGGGTGATGAGGGAGGTGGGGGGGGGGGTGATGAGGAGAGGTGGGGGAGGGGGGGAGGAGGGTGATAAGGGAGGTGGGGGGAGGGGGGGTGATGAGGGGAGGGGGTGATGATGAGGGAGGGGTGGGGGAGGGGGTGTGATGGGATGTGGGGGAGGGGGCTGATGAGGGAGGGGGTGATGAGGGAGGAGTGGGGGAGGTGGGGGGGGGTGATGAGGGAGGTGGGGGGGTGATGAGGGAGGGAGTAGGGGGGAGGTGGGGGAGGAGGTGGGGGGGTGATGAGGGGTGATAAGGGAGGTAGGGGGTGAGTGAGTGGAAGGTGGGGGAGGGGGTGATGAAAGGGGAGGGTGGGGAGGGGGGTGATGAGGGGAGGTGGGGGGTGATGAGGGAGGTGGGGGAGGGGGTGATGAGGGAGGTGGGGGAGGTGGGGGAGGGGGGTGATGAGGGAGGTGGGGGAGGGGGGGTGATGAGGGAGGTGGGGGAGGTGATGAGGGAGGTGGGGGAGGGGTGTGTGAGGGAGGTGGGGGTGGGTGATGAGGAGAGGGGTGGGGAGAGGGGAGGGTGGGAGGAGGGAGGTGATGAGGGGAGGGTGGGAGTGTGATGATAGGGAGATGGGGGGTGATGAGGGGGAGGAGGTGGGGAAGGGGGTGATGAGGGAGGGTGGGGGAGGAGGAGGAGGTGATGAGGGAGGGGTGGGGGGAGGGGGTGATGAGGGAGGTGGGGGGGTGATGAGGGAGATAGGGGGGGAGGGGAGGTGATGAGGGAGGTGGGGGAGGGGGGTGATGAGGGAGGTGGGGGGGAGGGGGTGATGAGGGGAGGGGTGGGTGGGTGGGGGAGGGAGGGTGGGGGAGGGGGGTGATGAGGGAGGTGGGGGGGGAGGGTGGTGAGGGAGGTGGGGGAGGTGGGGGGTGATGAGGGAGGGGGATGATGGAGGAGGTGGGGGAGGGGGTGATGAGGGAGGTGGGGGTGATAAGGGAGGTGGGGGGAGGGGGTGATGAGGGAGGGGGGAATGTTTACAGGGAAATAGGTGGATGTTGAGGTAGATAGGAAATGTTAAGGTAGAGAGTAGTGGATGTTCATTTCGTCATTATTAACACACACACACACACAAGAGACACACACACACACACACACACCCCCCCCCACACACCCACACCCACACACACACACACACAACCCCCCCCCCCCGCCACCCACCCACACCCCCACCCACACACACACAACCCCCCCCCACACACACAACCCCCCCACACGCACACAACCCCACACCCCCCCCCCCCCACACACACACATATCTTCATGTACTGTGGTATAGCGTTTTCTTACCTTGGGCGTTCTGATGGTTCACAGACGCCCCTGCACTGAGCAAAATCTTCACGACTTCCATGTGATTTTTGCCAACCGCATACATCAGCGCTGAGGATCCTGTTGCAGATGGAAAAAAGATGAAGATTAATTCGTCACTATCTATTTTATTGATAAATTGATTGTGTATGATTGTGCAGAATGTTTCAAAAACTATAAATTGATAAATTGATTGTGTATGATTGTGCAGAGTGTTTCAAAGCGTCACTATCTATTTTATTGATAAATTGATTGTGCAGAATGTTTCAAAGCGTCAATATCTATTTTATTGATAAATTGATTGTGCAGATTGTTTCAAAGCGTCACTATCTATTTTATTGATAAATTGATTGTCTATGATTGTGCAGAATGTTTCAAAGCGTCACTATCTATTTTATTGATAAATTGATTGTATATTGATTGTGCAGAGTGTTTCAAAGCGTCACTATCTATTTTATTGATGAATTGATTGTGTATATGATTGTGCAGAATGTTTCAAAGCGTCACTATCTATTTTATTGATAAATTGATTGTGCATTGATTGTGCAGAGTGTTTCAAAGCGTCACTATCTATTTTATTGATAAATTGATTGTGCATTGATTGTGCAGAGTGTTTCAAAGCGTCACTATCTATTTTATTGATAAATTGATTGTGTATTGATTGTGCAGAGTGTTTCAAAGCGTCACTATCTATTTTATTGATGAATTGATTGTGTATGATTGTGCAGAATGTTTCAAAGCGTCACTATCTATTTTATTGATGAATTGATTGTGTATGATTGTGCAGAGTGTTTCAAAGCGTCACTATCTATTTTATTGATAAATTGATTGTGTATTGATTGTGCAGAGTGTTTCAAAGCGTCACTATTTATTTTATAAATGAATTGATTGTGTATGATTGTGCAGAATGTTTCAAAGCGTCACTATCTATTTTATTGATGAATTGATTGTGTATGATTGTGCAGAATGTTTCAAAGCGTCACTATCTATTTTATTGATGAATTGATTGTGTATGATTGTGCAGAGTGTTTCAAAGCGTCACTATTTATTTTATTGATAAATTGATTGTGTATGATTGTGCAGAATGTTTCAAAGCGTCACTATAAATTTTATTGATAAATTGATTGTGTATGATTGTGCAGAGTGTTTCAAAGCGTCACTATCTATTTTATTGATAAATTGATTGTGCATTGATTGTGCAGAGTGTTTCAAAGCGTCACTATCTATTTTATTGATAAATTGATTGTGTATGATTGTGCAGAGTGTTTCAAAGCGTCACTATCTATTTTATTGATAAATTGATTGTGCATTGATTGTGCAGAGTGTTTCAAAGCGTCACTATCTATTTTATTGATAAATTGATTGTGTATGATTGTGCAGAGTGTTTCAAAGCGTCACTATTTATTTTATTGATAAATTGATTGTGTGTGATTGTGCAGAATGTTTCAAAGCGTCACTATTTTATTTTATTGATAAATTGATTGTGTATTGATTGTGCAGAGTGTTTCAAAGCGTCATTATCTATTTTATTGATAAATTGATTGTGTATGATTGTGAAGATTGTTTCAAAGCGTCAATATTTATTTTATTGATAAATTGATTGTGTATGATTGTGCAGATTGTTTCAAAGCGTCATTATCTATTTTATTGATAAATTGATTGTGTATGATTGTGCAGAATGTTTCAAAGCGTCACTATCTATTTTATTGATGAATTGATTGTGTGTATTGATTGTGCAGAGTGTTTCAAAGCGTCATTATCTATTTTATTGATAAATTGATTGTGTGTGATTGTGCAGAATGTTTCAAAGCGTCACTATTTTATTTTATTGATAAATTGATTGTGTATTGATTGTGCAGAATGTTTCAAAGCGTCACTATCTATTATATTGATAAATTGATTGTGTATGATTGTGCAGAATGCTTCAAAGCGTCACTATCTATTTTATTGATAAATTGATTGTGTGTATTGATTGTGCAGAGTGTTTCAAAGCGTCACTATTTATTTTATTGATAAATTGATTGTATATGATTGTGCAGAATGTTTCAAAGCGTCATTATCTATTTTATTGATAAATTGATTGTGTATGATTGTGCAGAATGTTTCAAAAACTAGCCTAGAAAGAGGTGGAGATATATAACTTTTTAATCTAGGATTTCATGCATGGACACATATATATGTACGTGTGTGCTTGTGCTTGTGCGTGTGTATGTGCATGTGTGTATGCGTGTGCATGTGTATGTGGATGTTTGTATGCGTGTGCGTGTGTATGTGGATGTTTGTATGCGTGTGCGTGTGTATGTGGATGTTTGTATGATTGTGCGTGTGTATGTGCATGTGTGTATGCGTGTGCGTGTGTTTATACATACATGCATATATATGTGTCTGTGTGTGTATGTATGTGTGTGCATGCGTTTACGTATATTTTCTCTCTTCTCCTTCTTCCTCCTTCCCTCCCTTCTCCCCTCCTTTCCCTGCGTTTACGTATCTTTTCTCTCTTCTTTCTTCCTCCTTCCCTCTCCTCTCCCCTCCCTCCCTTACGTATATTTTCTCTCTTCTTTCTTCCTCCTTCCTTCTCCTCCTCTTCTCCTTCTTCCCTCCCTTTACCTCCTCTCTCCTCT
>NC_091590.1:27500-35000 GCF_042767895.1 Penaeus vannamei
TCATTTATTTGCGTGTGGAGAGAGAGGGTGGCAAGGAGGGAAGGGGAGGGGGAGAGGGAGAGGGAGGGAGGGAGGGAGGGAGGGAGGGAGGGAGGGAGGGAGGGAGGGAGAGAGAGAGAGAGAGAGAGAGAGAGAGAGAGAGAGAGAGAGGGAGAGGGAGAGGGAGGGGGAGGGGGAGAGGGAGAGGGAGAGGGAGAGGGAGGTGGAGGGGGAGGGGGAGAGGGAGAGGGAGAGGGAGAGGGAGGGGGAGAGGGAGAGAGGGGGAGAGGGAGGGGAGAGGGAGAGGGAAGGGGAGAGGGAGGGGGGAGAGGGAGAGGGAGAGGGAGAGGGAGAGGGAAAGGGAGAGGGAGAGGGAGGGAGAGGGAGAGGGAGAGGGAGAGAGAGAGAGAGATAGATAGATAGATAGATAGATAGATAGATAGATAGATAGATAGATAGATAGAGAGAGAGAGAGAGAGAGAGAGAGAGAGAGAGAGAGAAATGTAAGAGAAAATAAGAGAGAGAGAAGAGGGGGGGGGAGAAAGAGAGAGTGAGAGAGTGAGAGAGAGAGAAATGAAAGAGAAAATATGAGAGAGAGAGAGAGAGAGAGAGAGAGAGAGAGAGAGAGAGAGAGAGAGAGAGAGAGAGAGAGAGAGAGAGAGAGAGAGAAATGAAGAGAAAATATGAGAGAGAGACAGAGAGAGAGAGAGAGAGAGAGAGAGAGAGAGAGAGAGAGAGAGACAGTGAAAGAGAGAGAGGAGGGAAAAGAAAAGACTAGGGTAGAGAAAAAGAGAAGAGAAGAAGTGGGAGGAAGAGCGAGAGCGAATGAAATTCAGAGAGACAGAAACAGAGGAAGAGAGAGAGAGAGCTAGAGAAAGAGAAGTAAATTATGTCCTTATTACGAAAATAGATATACAAGGTTGCATCAGTAGAAATGATATTGAAAAAATATTAACATTCACCATTCGTACTTACAAAACATTAGCATCAAGTATTCTCAACGTAAAAACAAACAAAAAAAAATAAACAAAACAAACAAACAAACAAAAAAACTGCACCCAAGTAAATGTACAAGTTAACCGCAATTCCGTTTTCCTCTCAACTTTTTTTTGTAAGTTTGTAAATTATTGTTGTTGTCATATATATATTTTTTTTATTGGTACAACAGGTGCAAAAAAAAAATGGACGCAAAAACACAGCCAGGGTCTGCTTTCACATTCCAGCTCATATCTTTTTTTTTAGCACAGTGCAAAAAAAAACTGAAGGTAATCCTCTACTACTTTTTAATTCACTTTTTTTTTAAACCGCCATTCGCAAAATCTCATAGCGGACAAATATATCTTTTACTGAAATAATAAAAGAAAAAAAAATCCTTTTTCGTATAAAGAACAACCAAAAAAAATCAGGTATTTTACCCGTCATCCTCAAAGAATTTAAATAAGTCTATTAACTTTTTGTTCTTCTTTTTTCTGATTGTCTTATACCTTTTTTTTACGTTCCTCGTAGCTGCCGCGGCACACGTACTCACAACCAGATCAAGGCCAGCTGATACGAGACTTTTTTCAGAGTCACATAATCCGATGGACTTATATGTCTAAGGCCAAGTATAACTTTGGTGTCTGACGGTTTGTGTCATGCGAAAATACGTGCGAATTATGTATTATTATATGCGAATTATATATTATGTATTATTGTATATAATTACGAATTATGTATTGTTATATGCGAATTATAAATTATGCATTATTATATACGAATTATATATTATGTATTATTATATATAATTATGAATTATGTATTTGCAATAATTCGTGTATATAATTATGTTTATATATGATATGTATAATACATATAATTCGTATATATGATTATGTTTATATATAATATGTATAATACATATAATTCGTATATATAATTATGTTTATATATGATATGTGTAATACATATAATTCGTATATACAATTTCGTATTACTATATATACGTATAACAGTATTTTATGAATCATATTACAGATATACGTTATATGAACTTATATTGCATAAATACAACATAACGACTTCTCATGTTATAGATTCACAACAACAAATGATTTTCTACACATGGAATTATTTGTCAAACAATAGAAAACTTCCACTAACGATGATATATGGATAGAAAATAATTATTTCATAAGGCACAAAATTAGAGCAAAGTTGAGAGGAATTAAAAAAACGAGAGAAATTTGCATGTGGACTTATAAAAAGAACAATATGTGGATATGCATAAAGAACAATATGTGGATATGCATAAAGAACAATATGTGGATATGTATAATGAACAATATGTGGATATGCATAAAGAACAATATGTGGATATGCATAAAAGATATGTGGATATACAGCAAGAATAGTATGTGGATATGGACACAAAAGCACACGGTGTGGACACATAATATGTTCATGAACAAAAAGTGATATGAGGATATACGTTAAAGTTGATTTATGAACTGGCACAAAACTTGATACATAAAAGAATTCATAAAGAGCATAAATATGACCTAAGATATGTATAAAGGAAAAAATGTGGATGTACAAGTTTTGTTTTTTTATTCAGGAAATTTAGGATGTGAATAAGCATAAAACTTGTTATGTGGAAGTCAAGAAAATATATTTGTGATTATCAACAATAATTATCAGGTGAACACACACACACAAATTAATATATGGACATACACAAGACCTGACACGCGAATACACATACACAAGACCTGACACGCGAATACACATACACAAGACCTGACACGCGAATACACATACACAAGACCTGACACGCGAATACACATACACAAGACCTGGCACGCGAATACACATACACAAGACCTGACACGCGAATACACATACACAAGACCTGACACGCGAATACACATACACAAGACCTGACACACGCGAATACACATACACAAGACCTGACACGTGAATACACATACACAAGACCTGACACGCGAATACACATACACAAGACCTGACACGCGAATACACATACACAAGACCTGGCACGCGAATACACATACACAAGACCTGACACGCGAATGCACATACACAAGACCTGACACGCGAATGCACATACACAAGACCTGACACGCGAATACACATACACAAGACCTGACACGCGAATACACATACACAAGACCTGACACGCGAATACACATACACAAGACCTGACACGCAAACACACATACACAAGACCTGACACACGAACACACATACACAAGACCTGACACACGAATACACATACACAAGACGTGAAACGCGAATACACATACACAAGACCTGACACGCGAATACACATACACAAGACCTGACACACGAATACACATACACCAGTCCATACACGCGAATACACATACACCAGTCCATACACGCGAATACACATACACAAGACCTGACACACGAATACACATACACAAGACCTGACACGCGAATACACATACACAAGACCTGACACACGAACACACATACACAAGACCTGACACGCAAACACACATACACAAGACCTGACACACGAACACACATACACAAGACCTGACACGCGAATACACATACACAAGACCTGACACGCGAATACACATACACAAGACCTGACACGCGAATAACAAATACACAAGACCTGACACGTGAATACACATACACAAGACCTGACACACACGAATACACATACACAAGACCTGACACACGAATACACATACACAAGACCTGACACACACGAATACACATACACAAGACCTGACACACGAACACGCATACACAAGACCTGACACGCGAATACACATACACAAGACCTGACACGCGAATACCCATACACAAGACCTGACACGCGAATACACATACACAAGACCTGACACGCGAACACACATACACAAGACCTGACACGCGAATACACATACACAAGACCTGACACGCGAATACACATACACAAGACCTGACACGCGAATACACATACACAAGACCTGACACGCAAACACACATACACAAGACCTGACACACGAACACACATACACAAGACCTGACACACGAATACACATACACAAGACGTGAAACGCGAATACACATACACAAGACCTGACAACACAAGACCTGACACACGAATACACATACACAAGACGTGAAACGCGAATACACATACACAAGACCTGACACGCGAATACACATACACAAGACCTGACACACGAATACACATACACCAGTCCATACACGCGAATACACATACACAAGACCTGACACACGAACACACATACACAAGACCTGACACACGAATACACATACACAAGACGTGAAACGCGAATACACATACACAAGACCTGACACGCGAATACACATACACAAGACCTGACACACGAATACACATACACAAGACCTGACACACGAACACACATACACAAGACCTGACACACGAATACACATACACAAGACCTGACACGCGAATAACACATACGCAAGACCTGACACACGAACACACATACACAAGACCTGACACGCAAATACACATACACAAGACCTGACACACGCGAATACACATACACAAGACCTGACACGCGAATACACATACACAAGACCTGACACACGCGAATACACATACACAAGACCTGACACGCGAATACACATACACAAGACCTGACACGCGAATACACATACACAAGACCTGACACACGCGAATACACATACACAAGACCTGACACACGAATACACATACACAAGACCTGACACGCGAACACACATACACAAGACCTGACACGCGAATACACATACACAAGACCTGACACGCGAATACACATACACAAGACCTGACACGCGAATACACATACACAAGACCTGACACGCGAATACACATACACAAGACCTGACACGCGAACACACATACACAAGACCTGACACGCGAATACACATACACAAGACCTGACACGCGAATACACATACACAAGACCTGACACGCGAATACACATACACAAGACCTGACACGCGAATACACATACACCAGTCCATACACGCGAATACACATACACAAGACCTGACACGCGAATACACATACACAAGACCTGACACGCGAATACACATACACAAGACCTGACACGCGAATACACATACACAAGACCTGACACGCGAATACACATACACAAGACCTGACACGCGAATACACATACGCAAGACCTGACACGCGAATACACATACACAAGACCTGACACGCGAATACACATACACAAGACCTGACACGCGAACACACATACACAAGACCTGACACACGAACACACATACACAAGACCTGACACACGCGAATACACATACACAAGACCTGACACGCGAATACACATACACAAGACCTGACATGCGAATACACATACACAAGACCTGACACGCGAATACACATACACAAGACCTGACACGCGAATAACACATACACAAGACCTGACACACGAACACACATACACAAGACCTGACACGCAAACACACATACACAAGACCTGACACACGAACACACATACACAAGACCTGACACGCGAATACACATACACAAGACCTGACACGCGAATACACATACACAAGACCTGACACACGCGAATACACATACACAAGACCTGACACACGAATACACATACACAAGACCTGACACACACGAATACACATACACAAGACCTGACACACGAACACGCATACACAAGACCTGACACGCGAATACACATACACAAGACCTGACACGCGAATACACATACACAAGACCTGACACACGCGAATACACATACACAAGACCTGACACACGAATACACATACACAAGACCTGACACACACGAATACACATACACAAGACCTGACACACGAACACGCATACACAAGACCTGACACGCGAATACACATACACAAGACCTGACACGCGAATACCCATACACAAGACCTGACACGCGAATACACATACACAAGACCTGACACGCGAACACACATACACAAGACCTGACACGCGAATACACATACACAAGACCTGACACGCGAATACCCATACACAAGACCTGACACGCGAATACACATACACAAGACCTGACACGCGAATACACATACACAAGACCTGACACGCGAACACACATACACAAGACCTGACACGCGAATACACATACACAAGACCTGACACGCGAATACCCATACACAAGACCTGACACGCGAATACACATACACAAGACCTGACACGCGAACACACATACACCAGTCCATACACGCGAACACACATACACAAGACCTGACACGCGAATACACATACACAAGACCTGACACGCAAACACACATACACAAAACCTGACACGCGAATACACATACACAAGACCTGACACACGAATACACATACACAAGACCTGACACGCGAATACACATACGCAAGACCTGACACGCGAATACACATACACAAGACCTGACACGCGAATACACATACACAAGACCTGACACGCGAACACACATACACAAGACCTGACACACGAACACACATACACAAGACCTGACACACGCGAATACACATACACAAGACCTGACACGCGAATACACATACACAAGACCTGACATGCGAATACACATACACAAGACCTGACACGCGAATACACATACACAAGACCTGACACGCGAATAACACATACACAAGACCTGACACGCGAACACACATACACAAGACCTGACACGCGAATACACATACACAAGACCTGACACGCAAATACACATACACAAGACCTGACACGCGAATACACATACACCAGTCCATACACCAGAACCACCACGTGCGGAGATAGAGGTCAACCAAAACCCCATTTTTATGACACAATTAAGAAAACTTATATAACCCGCCTTATGTTCTCATTCTCATCCGTGCCAGATCCCGATGCAACACCTTGTCCATAACTTGCAACTGGAATCCATTGAACTCTGCAACACCGTCTCCTACTGCCATTTAACATAATGATTTAGATTTCAAGAAAGAGAGAAAAAAAAAGAAAAAAGAATAATGATTTAGATTTCAAGAGAAAAAAAAGAAAAAAGAAGAAAGAAATGTAAAACAGGAATAGGAAATATCAAGAGCCACTGTGACATGCACGAATATTAATCACCTTGATATGAGTTTAATGATTTCAATTGAAAGTTGGTGTTATGTCACCGGCTGATTGAACGCGCTTCGGTTCAGTCGTTTTGCAGAATTGGTTGAAATTGGTGATGATGATGATGATGATGATGATAATGATAATGAAATAATAGATAATGATGATAATAATGATGAAATAATAATGATATTGAAATAATAATGATAATGATGATAATGATGATGATAATGATATTGAAATGATAGATAATGATGATAATAATGATAATGATGATGATAATGATGACAATAATGATGAAATAATAATGATAATGATGATGATAATGATGATAATGATGGTAATAATGATATTGAAATAATAATGATAATGGTGATAATAATGATGAAATAATAATGACAATGATGTTAATGATGATAAT
>NC_091590.1:60000-67500 GCF_042767895.1 Penaeus vannamei
CCAATCATCACTCCTTGCTCTCTTCTCATTCTCATTCTCATTCCACTTTCTCTCATCATTCCAATCATCACTCCTTGCTCTCTTCTCATTCTCATTCTCATTCCACTTTCTCTCATCATTCCAATCATCACTCCTTGCTCTCTTCTCATTCCACTTTCTCTCATTACTCCAATCATCACTCCTTGCTCTCTTTTCCCTGTTTCTTCTAGATCTTTCTTAAAGACGAAACGAGAAGGAGCTGGCTGCTTGTCGCCGATGCTATGTCCGTGAAGATGCTGACGTCACTGTATCTGCCTCTTGATAACAGAGTAAGGAGGGAAAGAGAAAGTTGGTAGATATTGGGGTTGTTATCTTTATTGTTTTTGTTATTTATATTATATTCGTATCGTTATTATTATTTTTTTTTGTTACATTCGTATCGTTATTATTATTATTTTTGTTGTTTTTCTTGTTGGTTATTTTATCATCTTTATTATTATTTTTTTATTTATGGTATTTTCTGTAGTTTTTTATCATTATCATCATCTTTGTAATGTTATTTTTTGTTGATTATTATATCATCAGTATTATCATTTTTGTTACTTATGGTGTTTTCTGTGTTTTTTTATCATTATCATCATCTTTGTTACTCATGTTATTTTTTGTTGGTTATCTTATCATCATTATTATTATCTTTGCTGCTTATGGTATTTTCTGTAATTTTTTTATTATCATCATCTTTGTTACTTATTTTCTGTTGGTTATTTTATCATTATCATCATTATCTTTGTTATTTCTATCTTTTGTTAGTTATATTATTGTTATTATTGTTATTAGTAGTAGTCGTTGTAGTTGTGTGTTGTAGTAGTATTTGGATTTTTTAAAATGTATTGGTAGTGATAATGATGATGAGTGTGATGATGGTGATGATGATGTGATGATGATTGATGATGATGCTAATAATAGTACCAGCAACAATGATAGTGATAACAATAATAGCAATAAGGATTAATGTTGTTGATGATTGATGGTGATAATGATTATAGCACCAACAACAATGATAATAACAACAATAATGATAGCAAAAACGATTGATATTGATCGTCACAACACCCCATCATCACCAACAACCTCAACAACCTCAAAAAAAACAAAACACCCACAGTAACACCAAACAACAATGATAATAATAACAACAATGATAGCAAAAACGACTAATATTGATGACCATCACAACACCCCATCATCACCAACAACCTCAACAACCAACCCCCCCCAAAAAAGAAAAAAAAAAACACCCACAGTAACACCAATTAAAAAAACAACAACAACCCACAACCCCCTCTTCAACGCAGGTCACCATCGCCAGCGTGGACAGCTCCTCCTCCGTCAGGCTGTCCGAGAGATACCAGCTGACGCAGAAACACGAGCAGCGAGAAACCCCGGTGGGACAGTGGCACGCCGACGAAGGAAACCCCGTGGGCCGTACTCATGTCCACGGGGTTGAAAACGGACCTAAAACCACCCATTCGGAGGTCAGACAACCCAGTAAATTGACCTCTGGGGGTGGCTTTTCGGAGGTCAAACAACCTGGGGAGTCGACCTCTGGAGAAGATTTTTCGGAGGTCATACACCCTGGGGAATCGACCTCAGGAAATGACTTTTCGGAGGTCAAACAACCTGGGGAATCGACCTCAGGAAATGACTTTTCGGAGGTCATGCAACCTGGGGAATCGACCTCTGGAGAAGATTTTTCGGAGGTCAAACAATCTGGGGAATCGACCACTAGAAAGGATTTTTCAAAGGTCAAACAACCTGGGGAATCGACCTCTGGGAACGACTTTTCAGAGGTCAAACAACCTGGGGAATCGACCTCTGGAGAAGATTTTTCGGAGGTCAAACAACCCAGTAACTCGACCTCCACAAACGACTTTTCAGAGCTCAAACCCCCCAGTAAAACGACCTCTGGGAACGCCTTTTCAGAGGTCAAACAACCCGGTTTCCCTAACCAGCCTTCGCCTCTAACGAGCTCCTTAGCGCCAGGAGTTCGCGGGAAGATCCAAGTTTCGGGTTTCGGAGTCCTAGAGGCGCCCGTGGTTGACCCTGTCCTTCGGCGGCGTGACCTGACCGGACTCCACCTGACCTGCACGACTCTCGAGGTAATTATTGTTGTTATTATTACTACTACTAATATTAACATTACTGCTTGCTACTACTACTACTGTTTTTATTGTTAATATTAACATTCCTACTACTACTACTGCTACTACTACTTTTATTATCAATATGAACATTACTACTACTACTACTACTGCTGCTGCTATTATTATTATTATTATTATTATTATTATTATTATTATTATTATTATTATCATTATTATCATTATTATCATTATTATTATTATTATTATTATTATTATTATTATTATTATTATTATTATTATTATTATTATTATTATTATTATTATTATCATTATTATCACAATCATTGTTATTGTCTTCTTTTTTCTGATTTGGGATTTATGATCGATTGATTGGGTTATCTTCTGATGATAATGATCATGATGATAATGATGATAACGATGTATATATATATAAATATATATATATATGTATATATATATATATATATATATATATATATATATATATATATATTTTTTTTTTTTTTTTTTTTTTTTTTTTTTTTTTTTTTTTTTTTTTTTTTTCTTTTGTCTTCTGGATTGGGGATTTAAGATTTATTGTTGTCTTTTAGAGATTGGTTGTTTTTTCTTATTAAGATTGTTTTAAAGACATTAGAGTGGTTGATTGTTCTTTTTAAGATTTTTTCTGATTAGTTGATTAGGTTCTTGTTTTTTTAAAAATATTATTTGGCTTGTTTTCTATTTTCTGATTGTGAGATTGGCGATTAGGTTGGTTTGAGAATGCGTGTGATTCGCTTAGTGATTGATTTGCGTTGTCTTGATAACGATAAGACTGGCTATTCATATCTTTTTTATTTCGGTGATGATTGGAATAGTAATTGTTATTTTGCAAATGATTAGATTAAGGATTAGACTGTCCTTTTATTTTTGCTTATGGTAAGATTGGTTGGTTAAGTTATTTTGTCTACTAAATAACAAGATTGGATATAAGGTTGTCTTCAATTTGCCAATAATATAATTGTATTATGGTGTCCAATCTTGTCAAACGTAAGACACGATTAGATTAAAAATAATGATGATCATGATGACAACAAAGGACAAAGATAATAACGAATATGGTGATAACAACGGGATGACAAAAGAATTAGAAATACCAGTACTAAATTCCAACAAATAAATAGGTTTCTATATCCTTGGCCTCTTAAAGGAATTTCACTCTTATGTTGTATCTGTTTCTAGATTTCTATATGTTTTTATTGTATTATTATTATTATTATTATTTTTTTTTTTTGAGAAAGGCAGTATTGGGTAAACGTGTATTTTGTTGTGATAGAGATTCTTTTTATTTTTATTTTATTATTATTATTATTATTATTTTTTTTTTTTAAGACAGCATTGAGTAAACTTGTACTTTGTTGTGATAATTTTTATTTTATTTTTATTTTATTTATTTATTTATTTATTTTTTTGAGAAAGACACCATTGAGTAAACGTGTATTTTGTTGTGAGAGAGATTTTTTTTTTTTTTTAGATAAAACATATTCTCTTGTTTACTTTAGCAGTGAATTATCAATTCTTATTAATATTTTGCTGTACGTTTGTCTCATTCTTTCATGGCGTTGCTATATTCTGTTTCTGCTATAGACACACACACGCACGCACACACACACATATATATATACATGTGTGTGTGTGTATACATACATAGACACACACACACACACACACATACAAAAACACAAACACAAATATATAAACAGACACACACGCACACACACACACACACACACACACACACACACACACACACACACACACACACACACACATACACACACACACACACACACACACACACACACACACACACACACATAACGACCGGTTACCCTTCCTGGCGCAAACTCCATCTCTCTACCCGGTACTGGTACTGGCTGGGGCTGACTTGTTCACCCAGAGGCAAGGTTCGGTAAATAATCATTGTGATATGAAAATGCACTTTTTAAGAAAAATGAAAAAAAAAGTCTAATTCAAACACAAGCAGGAATTACACGAAAATGGATACAAACACATGCACACAAACACATCCACACAAATACATATACTTACATACATACACAAGCACATACACACAAATACATATGCTTACATACATACATACATAAACACATCCAGACAAATACATATACTTACATACATACACATACATCCACATCCAGACAAATGCATATACTTACATACATACACATACATCCATATCCACACAAATACATATGCTTACATACATACATACACATCCACATCCACACAAATACATATGCTTACATACATACATACACATCCACATCCACACAAATACATATGCTTACATACATACATACACATCCACATCCACACCCACACAAATACATATACTTACATACATACACATCCACATCCACACAAATACATATACTTACATACATACATACACATTCACATCCACACAAATACATATTTTTACATACATACATACACATCCACGCCAATACATATGCTTACATACATTCACATCCACCATATCCACACAAATACATATACTTACATACATACACATACATCCACATCCAGACAAATACATATACTTACATACATACATACACATTCACATCCACCATATCCACACAAATACATATTCTTACATACATACGTGCACATCCACATCCACACAAATACATATTTTTACATACATACATACACATCCACGCCAATACATATGCTTACATACATTCACATCCACCATATCCACACAAATACATATGCTTACATACATACATACACATCCACATCCACACAAATACATATACTTACATACATACATCCACATTCACATCCACTATATCCACACAAATACATATGCTTATATACATACATACACATCCACATCCACACAAATACATATTATTACATGCATACATACACATCCATATTCACATATATACATATACTTACACACAACACGCACATACACACACACACACACACACACACACACACACACACACACACACACACACACACACACACACACACACACACACACACACCCACACCCACACACACACACACACACACCCACACACACACACACACACACACACACACACACACACACACACACACACACACACACACACACACACACACACACACACACACACCCTACACGCCGCTGACCATTACAAACACCTCTCGCCATTTCAGACTACTCATACCCCTCTAAAGATAAAAAAAATAACCCCCTTTTCCCCTTTCAGTATGAACCGCTCGTCATACTGAAGCACCAGGCAGACGGCACTGTACTCATTGATGGTGTCATGGGGAAAGTCTTCACTACACTGCAGGAGATGGCGAACTTTACGTAAGATCATGGATGTGTGTGTGCATATGAGTAGGGCTAGAGTTAAACATATGCACATACACGCATGTGCATATATACACAGACACACACGCATGCACATACATATATACATACACACACACACACACACACACACACACATACACACACACACACACACACACACACATACACACACACACACACACACACACACACACACATCCGCACACACACAAAGAACCTCGGTACCCGACCCATATACCCCGACGCGTCCCTGTCACACGCTACCCACGGCGGCGATGTCTTCTCACACCAAGGCCTCGTTTCTGGCTGAGCTCGAGGCCCTCCAGGCGCCCCTGTGGTCGCCGGCCTGCCTCCGGGAGAGGACCCGGGGCTGCACCGCGAGGGCCCTGGGGAGTGGCCTCTACGGGGACGCGGAGCTGCTCTCCGACGGCCATCGCAGCCTCGTTGTTAAGCGGATTGGATGCGAGTACGTGGACTCCTTCCTGCAGGAGGTAAAGGCCCTGGCGAAGATCCGGGGAATAAGGGGAGTGCAGCAGGTGGAGGCCGTCGTCGTCGAGGACGAGCGCTTCTCCATCATCAGCGGCTACGCCGGCAACACCCTCCTGCAGTGCTTCGAGGAGAAGCTGCTGACGTGGGACCAGCTGGAGGACGTCATTGAGCAGGTGAAGATCACCCTCATGTGCCTGCACTCCGCGGGCGTCGCCCATCTTGATCTCCACGAGTAGAACGTCTGCGTGGCCCTCGTCGACGGGAGAGTGGAGGCCCAGATCATCGACTTTGGCCTCGCGGAGACCTTCGGTGAGAAGGACAAGTTAGCGCCGCTGCACAAGCAGGACGACCTCGACTGCCTCGACGTCCTCAGGGGGCTCCTGTAGATTTACTCGCCGCCCGAGAAGCCCCAGTCTCAGTCTGAGGGCGAGGACGAGGGCGAGGACGAGGACGAGGACGAGGACGAGGACGAGGGCGAGGGCGAGGACGAGGGCGAAGAGTCTGAGTGCGAGGACGAGGGCGAGGGCGAGGACGAGGGCGAGGGCGAGGACGAGGACAAGGAGTCTGAGTGCGAGGACGAGGGCGAGGGCGAGGACGAGGACAAGGAGTCTGAGTGCGAGGACGAGGGCGAGGACGAGGACAAGGAGTCTGAGTGCGAGGACGAGGAGTCTGAGTGCGAGGACGAGGACGAGGGCGAGAGGTCTGAGTGCGAGGACGAGGACAAGGAGTCTGAGTGCGAGGACGAGGACGAGGGCGAGAGGTCTGAGTGCGAGGACGAGGACAAGGAGTCTGAGTGCGAGGACGAGGAGTCTGAGTGCGAGGACGAGGACGAGGGCGAGAGGTCTGAGTGCGAGGACGAGGACGAAGAGTCTGAGTGCGAGGACGAGGAGTCTGAGTGCGAGGACGAGAACGAGGCTGAGGACAACCTCAGCGCCAGCGAGGAGTCTGAGTGCGAGGACGAGGACGAGGGCGAGGAGGACGAGGAGAGCGTCGAACGGCGCGAATGACGAAGCGGAGGAGGTCCGATGCGGACGCCAAGGCCCCCTCCCCCCTCCCCCCCTCCCACGCCAGGAGGCGAAGCGCTGACATACGTAAAATTTTTGTTTTTTAAATAAAAAAAAAGAAAAGAAAAAATAAAGGAAATTATTTCGATTGTGGTCGTGTAAATATTAATAAAAAAAATAAAAAAAAAGAAAATAAACACACACACACTCACACACACACACACACACACACACACACACACACACACACACACACACACACACACACACACACACATACACACACACACGCCACACACACGCGAAGAACCTCGGTACCCGACCCATATACCCCGACGCGTCCCTGTCACACGCTACCCACGGCGGCGATGTCTTCTCACACCGAGACCTCGTTTCTGGCTGAGCTCGAGGCCCTCCAGGCGCCCCTGTGGTCGCCGGCCTGCCTCCGGGAGAGGACCCGGGGCTGCACCGCGAGGGC
>NC_091590.1:73901-78901 GCF_042767895.1 Penaeus vannamei
CTCCTCCCCCCTCCCCCTTCCCTCTTTTTCCTCCCCTTCCTTTTTCCCCCCCTTTTCCCCCTCCCCTCCCCCCTTTTCCCTCCCCTTTTTTCTTTTTTTTTTTTTTTTTTTTCCCCTCTTCTCTCTCTGTCTGTCTGTCTGTCTGTGTCTCTGTCTCTGTTTCTGTTTCTGTCTCTGTCTCTGTCTCTCTCTGTCCCTCTGTCTCTCTCTCTGTCTCTCTCTCTCTCTCTCGCTCTCTCTCTCTCGCTCTCTCTCTCTCGCGCTCTCTCTCTCGCTCTCTCTCTCTCTCTCTCTCTCTCTCCCCTCCCCACCCTCTCTCTCTCTCTCGTTTATCTCTCTCTCTCGCTCTCTCTCACTATCTCTCGCTCCCTTTCCCTTTAACAGCTCTATCTTTTCTATAAACAAGTATTTCACACAATATGCTTCTCAAGATGTCTGCATCTTACCTACTCTCTTATTTGCTCACATACTGACTTAAACGACCTCCTCCCTCTCCCCGCTCTCTCCCTCCTCCTTCCTCCTCCCTCTCCCTTCCACTCCCTTCTCTCCCCCCTCTCCCATATTCTCTTTCATCTCCTCTCCTCCTTCTACTCTCTCCCTCTCCATCTCCCATATTCCTCCCTCCATCCTCCCTCACTCTCCCTCTCTCCCTTTCCACTCTCTCCTCTCCCTTCTCCCTCCTCCATTCCCTCCCTTCCCTCTCCCCCTTTACCTCCATCCCCTCCCTCCCCTCATCCTCTCTCCCTCTCCTCTCCTCCTGCCTCTCCACTCTCCCACCCCTTCATCTCTCCTTCCCTTTCCCTTCTCCCCCTCTCTTCCTTCTCCCTAAATCCCCCTCCCTCCCTCCCTCCACCCCCTTCATCCTCCTCTCCCACTCTCTCCTCCATCTCCCTTCATCCCCTCCCTCTCCCTTCTCCCTCTCCCTCTCCCTCTCTCCATCTCCTTCATCCCCTCCCTTCTCCCTTCCCTCTCCCCCCTCCATCCTCTCCCTCTCCCTCTCCCACTCCCTCCTCCATCCCCCCTTCCCTCTCCCTCTTCCTCCCCCTTCATCCTCTCCCTCTCCCTCCTCCCCACAGCGTCCTCGAGATCCTCTCCTCCGGCCTACTGAAGAAGTGGTGGCAGGAGCTCGGGATCGCCAGCGCCGACTGCAGCGCCCTGGAGTCCCTTCCCATCGAGCTCAAGACGGTCCTGACGCCCTTCCTGCTGTTGTCCTGCAGCGTCTTGGCGTCCCTGGGGGTCCTGCTCGCCGAACGTTTTTTCCAGAGAACGTTTTTTTTAAAGGAAGGGATCGCGGGGGAAGTGAGGGTGACGTCACGTTCTGGCTCGCCGAACGTTTTTTCCGCGAACGTTTTTTTTTTTTAAGGAAGGAAGCGCGGGGGAAGTGAGGGTGACGTCACGTTCTGGCTCGCCGAACGTTTTTTCTGCGAACGTTTTTTTCAAGGAAGGGATCGTGGAGG
This sequence comes from Penaeus vannamei, assembly GCF_042767895.1. Classification (NCBI taxonomy): domain Eukaryota; kingdom Metazoa; phylum Arthropoda; class Malacostraca; order Decapoda; family Penaeidae; genus Penaeus; species Penaeus vannamei. The sequence continues at coordinate 75,359 of NC_091590.1, forward strand.
AAGTGATGATGACGTCACTCCGGGGGGTCTGGCTTGTCGAACGTTTTTTCTTTACTGGGATTGTTTTTATTTCTCTTTCTCTCTCTCTCTCTATATATATCTATCGATCTATCTCTCTCCGTCTCTCTCTCTCTATCTATCTCTCTCCGTCTCTCTCTCTCTCTCTCTCTCTCTCTCTCTCTCTCTCTCTCTCTCTCTCTCCTCTCTTTCTTTCTCTCTCTCTCTCTCTCTCCTCTCTTTCTCTCTCTCTCTCTCTCTCTCTCTCTCTCTCTCTCTCTCTCTCTCTCTCTCTCTCTCTCTCTCTCTCTCTCTCTCTCTCTCTCTCTCTCTCTCCCTCTCTCTCTCTCTCCCTCTCTCTCTCTCCTCCTCCTCCTCCTCCTCCTCTTTCTCTATCCATATATCTACCTTTCTCTCTCTCTCTCTCTCCCTCTCTATCTATCTATCTACCTATCTATCTATCTATCTATCTATCTATCTATCTATCTATCTATCTATCTATCTATCTATCTATATCTATATCTATATCTATATCTATCTATCTATCTATCTATCTATCTATCTATCTATATATATATATATATATATATATATATATATATATATATATATATATATATATATCGTAGAATGAAAAAATAAGAACCATATAAGGTGAATATTGAGAAATAAAAGCTTATAAAACGTTCAATACAAAATGGAATGAGTAAAAGTTTCATAATAGAATTCATATAAAAAGTATTAAATACCATTAGATATCTTTCTTCTTTCAATTATTTATGTTCTTGCTCGTCTGTTTCCCTTCGGCGTAAGTCCATTGTAAAACACAACTTCCAAAATGTTCATCAAGATCACTAAAAAACAATAAAACATAAAAGAAAAACAAATATAGCGAAGTCACCCCTGTTAGCTTCCCGTTTTCTATGGACCGCAGCCTCCTCGCCGTGACGGCATCCTCAACCCCAGGAGATGAAAATTGGGGTTTTGGGGCGACTTAGGAGGCGGAGGAAGACAGGACCTCCGCCTTGGAGCGAGGGTGGAGGAGGTCCTTCATCTCGAAAGGGGCGGGAGCGAAAGGAATATGAAGGAGACCGCTGGGGGACGGATTCAGGCGGTCCACGAGACATTAACTTGTAGTAATGCGGTTAGGAATGAGTTAATGTGTTTGGTTTTATGATCTCATTTTTTTTTTTAAGAATAAGGTAATGAGTATGTTTATATATCTCTCTTTCTCTCTCTCTTCCTCTCTCTCTCTCTCTCTCAGTCTCTCACACACACACAGACACTCTCTCTCTCAAGTTAATGAGTATGTTCTCTCTCTCTCTCTCTCTCTCTCTCTCTCTCTCTCTCTCTCCCTCCCTCTCCCTCTCTCTCTCTCTCTCTCTCTCTCTCTCTCTCTCTCTCTCTCTCTCTCTCTCTCTCTCTCTCTCTCTCTCTCTCTCTCTCTCTCTCTCTCTCTCACACACACACACACACACACAGTCTATCTTCCGTGAATGACTTTAGGAATAATCCAGTCTATGATAAAATGATATCAGTTTACCTTTCCCGAATTCATGAATAGAAACGTGTAACAGTTATTACACACAGCGAACGAACACAGTGGAAAAGGAAACTCAGACACGGTAAGAAAGGAACGATAGATAATAAAATTTCGAACTAAACCCAAATCACTCAAAAGGTTTCGTCGTCCTCCTGATGAGACATTTAGTCAGACTCGAAACGTTGCACTTTTTTTCAGTGTTCTATTTTAAGGAATGAAAAGGAGATAGCACGAAAACGTCAGATTTATAATGTTAGTTTGAGCTGACAAAGGGAATATAGATACGAGAAGATGGAACAATGTTATGCAGTTAAGTGTTACATAATCATTTCAGATCGTACGTGACTCCGATAAGCACAGACAGCACAGCACAGCATACATATATAACGTAGACACAAGCAATGTAACAGTAGAGGTGCTGTCACACTAGTACTTTTTCCATCCATTTTTTTGACAATTTTCTGAAATGTTCTCCATTTTTGAGCGAATTGTCGATTCTCCAGTCAGACGATAATGATCGTTTCCGTCTGAAAACCTTTCCGTCAACTTTTTCCAGCCAAGCAGTCAAATCAAGAGCTATAGTCGAGAATGTTTATATTCATGTTAAATAAAATTGTCAAAAAATTGACGAAAAAAGTGCCAGTGTGACACGGCCTTGAGGATCAGTATAGAGTATAGTGACACTTAGATCTACTGAATACACTGTAGTTGTTTCAATGTTTACACAGTTATACACAGAACAAATTTTAGCGAGACCACAGAAATGGTATTGTAAGAAAGACAATGTCTATGTATAAGTCTAGAAAAGAACTATAATATGTGATGTTTAACATGTATATTGAAAATTATTGAAAATGTTTAGTGGATGCAAAACTCGCCTTACTTTTCGAAAGCTAGAAGCCCAAGTGTTCATTTTTATTTACGTTTCTTCGTGTCTTGTTTTGTTAAAATATTCGTGTTCTCTTCACTTTCATTATCATCATAATCCCTTTTATCATTTTATCCTCCTCCTCTCATTTTATTGTCCTATGTTAGGTATACCTTTATCATTTTTTTTATCATTATCACTATCATAATCAGTGATATCATTTTCATTTCATTACTATATCATAAATCCTAAACCTAAACCTAAATAAATTTATTTTGAGATCCATAAACATCTATCCAGCAAATGTATTTCCAGTCAAGCAATCACTAATAAATGTAAATAAAATTGATGATCACTATATTACCTTTCATTGACCTAAATTACATTGTACTGTGTACCACTGTCTAGGATTCAGAATTCTTGTTGGTTTCAGCTATTCTCTCTCTCTCTCTCTCTCTCTCTCTCTCCCTCTCTCTCTCTCCCTCTCTCTCTCTCTCTCTCTCTCTCTCTCTGTCTTCTCTCTCTCTCTCTCTCTCTCTCTCTCTCTCTCTCTCTCTCTCTCTCTCTCTCTCTCTCTCTCTCTCTCTCTCTCTCTCTCTTCTTCTCTCCTCTCACCTCTCTCTCTCTCTCTCTCTCTCTCTCTCTCTCTTCTCTCTCTCTCTCTCTCTCTCTCTCTCTCTCTCTCTCTCTCTCTCTATATATATATATATATATATATATATATATATATATATATACATATATGCTGTCTTAATCATGATATGATTTGCTCTGGGCAAATCTGTTCCAATCTGCGGATCAAAAGCACCATCGGACAGCAAGGTCGCTCATCCTGATTCAGAAGGATAATAATTGCTTTGGTTATCTTGGCTGATTAACATTTTATTAGATAGAAGTCCGTGTCCCTTTTAGTGGCAATGTAATAAGTATTTTAAATGATGGTACTTTTTTCGGCCTTTTTGGGAAAATGTGTAGAGGAAATTATAACAGAGAGAGAGAGAGAGAGAGAGAGGGAGGGAGGGAGGGAGAGAGACAGAGAGAGAGGGAGAGAGAGAGAAATAGAAAGAAAGACAGAAAGACAGAGAGAGACAGAGACAGAGAGAGAGAGAGAAAAACAGAAATCGAGAGAAAGAGA
>NC_091590.1:83901-86401 GCF_042767895.1 Penaeus vannamei
AGAGGGAGAGGGAGAGAGAGGGACAAGAATTGAGAGTTGTTAGAGAGGTGGGAATAGATGAATTAAGAGAGGAGAGAGGAGGAAAGAGGAAAAGGGAGAGAGGGAGAGGGAGGGATATGAAATTTAAATAGGGAGAGAGAAAAGGGGAGAGAAAGGGATAAAAGGAGAAAGAATAGGGAGAAAGAAACGGAGAAAGGGAGGGTGGAGAAGTAAACGAGGAGAGAATGGATGAGGGAGAGAGATAAGGAGAAAGGGGAATGGGAAGGAGAGGAAGGAGAGAGGCAGAAAGGCAGGGAGAAGGAGGGGAGGGAAAGGATGGAAGTAGCGAGAACGTAAGGGGGGTTAATAGACAGAAGAGAATGGATGGTTGGAGAGATAGACAGACAGACAAACATACAGTCTGTTTGTTTGACTCTGCCTATATGAATGTCTGTTTTTCTGTCTGTCTGTTTGTCTATCTCTATCTCTCCACATATATAGATAGGTAAGCAGATAGATAGATAGATAGATAAATAGATAGATAGATAGATAGATAGATAGATAGATAGATATATAGACAGATAGATAGATGGAGATAGATAGATAGATAGAAAGAGCTAGAGAGAGAGAGAGAGAGAGACAGAGAGAGAGAGAGAGAGAGACAGAGAGAGAGAGAGAGAGAGAGAGAGAGAGAGAGAGAGAGAGAGAGACAGAGAAAGACAGAGACAGAGAAAGAGAATAACAGACACAGACACAGAGACAAAAAACAAAAGTTCTATATAACAATTCTTTCAAAACCTTCACAGACTTACCTTTACCTCAGTCCAACTTTCCTTTCAAACTGACCTTAAGCTGGAACCCGTATGCATAAGACCCATTTTTGCATGCTTCAGTGGCACCCCAGAAACCGTAGTTCGTGGCACCGAAAGCGTGAATGAAATCTTCTGGGTTGTAGCCTGTGAGGAATTGAGAAATTTGATTATTATTATTATTTTTTTAGGTTATGTGCGTGTTAATAGATGTTAAATAGATTGGTAGATAGGTAGAGAGAGAGAGAGAGAGAGTGGGAGGGAGGGAGGGAGGAAGAGAGAGAGAGAGAGAGAGAGAGAGAGAGAGAGAGAGAGAGAGAGAGAGAGAGAGAGAGAGAGAGAGAGAGAGAGAGAGAGAGAGAGAGAGAGAGAGAGAGAAAGAAGAGAGAGAGAGAGAGAAAAGAAAGAAAGAAAGAAAAGAGAAAAAGAGAACACAGACACACACAAAAAAAGAAAGAAAGCAAAGAAACACAAACACAACACATTTCACCCTTTCAACTCAAAACAGAGAGACAATACCCTAACTTACCACGGCACGCGGCAGCCAGGAGCAATACTAACAAGAAGTGTATCATCACTGTCAGATATTTTACGTAAGTCCCCCCTTAACACACTGGTTTCCCATATTTAAATTCTCTAAAGTGTGGGAAGCAACATCTGTTTTGGAGAGTCTTGTGTTGGCGGTTCAGTTTTTTCTTTTTGTTTTTATCTCATTTCTTATCATTTGTTTATGTGAAGAGATTTTGTAGAGTGTTGCATGTGTGTGTATTATTTTTATTATGATCTTGTGGGTTATCTAAGTGAATGTTTTGCTGCAGATATTTCTTTAAATGTAGGGAATAAAATGTGAATGGATAATTTGGCACGTTGATGTCCCCCTTGTGATAATTTTGCTGTCCAGACACCTGTTACAGTGCACCATGTTGACCTGAAACAAGTGATAATTCTCATACGCAGTAGATAACAACTCAGATAACACATGGCTTAAAATGAAAGAAGTAGATGAGTCACTGAGAAGAAAGTTTCATAGTGCTACATGCATTTAATAAATAGTGCTATTTAATAAATTTATTCTTCAATAGCGAACTGATACAAAAAAAAAGCGGAAAAAACAAAAAAACAAAGGAAAGGTATGGCGGAAAAAATCCCCACTCTCTTCCCTCTGAATTAGCAATTAACCTGTCCATTAACCTTGCATATACATTGTCTAGGTCTTTGTAGCTCTCAGGTATGCTCTGTCCTGTTAACGTAACTCTGGCATGTCATTGTCACTCTTCTGCTCTGTTTTTTTCTATATGAAACGATACCAAAATACGTATTTATCAAATGTACATTCTTTATATAAGTTATGCCTTCTATAGTACTGATTTAGGAAGGTTTTTAATTCATATAGTGATCGTTGTAGTAGCCTGCGCGCTTTTGATGGCATTGCTGGACTGTGATTTTCCATTATCCACTGTGTACTTAAATAGATAGATAATAAGAACCGGCTGTGGTATTCGCCAAGGTTGTTAGCTTGGGTTGAGCACAGTCTCTGACGGGTACGGTCCTTGGGTACAGGGTTATCCGAAAACATAATAGCCTACCCTTTACTGTGATTATTTCGTTTTCTTTAATGGTTCAAAGAAAATATTTTGTAAGGGGGACTCATTTATTTTGGTTTGATTCTGTTGTATTCAAAATAATGATATCATTGTAAGGATGACCATGAT
>NC_091590.1:91401-93901 GCF_042767895.1 Penaeus vannamei
GTGTGTGTGTGTGTGTGTGTGTGTGTGTGTGTGTGTGTGTGTGTGTGTGTGTGTGTGTGTGTGTGTGTGTGTGTGTGTGTGTGTGTGTGTGTGTGTCTCAGATCGTATCGTTAAGCAGCATGAACGGATATACAAATTAACTTACACACCCACAAGGAAACACAAATAACAATAATCCCCCAAAACACATAAATAGCAAAACACAATGAATAATAATAAACAAGAATGAAAATAATCAAATGATATATACATACCTCTATCTTGCACGAAAAGAAATAAAATGATCTTTAAAAAAATGACTTGGATATAAACCCTTTTTCCATTTTTTTTTTGAGTCCTTCTCTCTTGTTCCCTTTCTCTCACTCTCTCTCTTTCTCTATTTCTCTCGTTGTTCCTCTCTCTTTTTCTCCCCTTCTCTCTCTCTCCCTACTATCTTTCTCTCTGTCTGCCTTCCTCTCTTTCTCTCTTTCTCTCCTTCTCTGTTTCTCCCTCTCTATCTATCCCCTCTCTCCCTGCTATCTTTCTCTCTTTCTCTCCTTCTCTCTCTTTATCCCTTTCTCTATCCCCCTATCTCTCTTTTTCCCTTTCAATCTTTCATTTTTATTCTTTCTTCCTCATCATATCTCACGCATATGATGAGTTTAGCGAATAACTATTAGATTAACATTTAGATTAACTGTCTTCAGGTGATGCTATCAGTGTGTGTGGTTCTCCAAGCTGTAGCGAATTGGGCATCTTGCAAGTTTAGGAAGGTAATGGCATGATCATGGAATTCTATGCCTTATGGCTCTTTGCTCTGTCATGCATTCTGACGTGTATGCCGGGCTGTTTAATGTGGCGTTTGGATTATGAAGTGGTGTCTGGATAATGGCTTGTAGGTTTTTGTGTGTTATGTTGTCTGGTGTATGCTGTGGTGTCTGGGTTGTGCTGTGCAGGTTCATAATATGGCATGCTGTTTAATGCATGCCTTGCTGTCTGAATAATGGCATTTAGGCTTTTGTATGTCATGCTGTCTAATGTATGCCGTGATGTCTGAATAATGGCATTTAGGCTTTTGTATGTCATGTCTGGTGTATGCTGTGGTGTCTGGTTTGTGCTGTGCAGGTTCATAATATGGCATGCTGTTTAATGCATGCCTTGCTGTCTGAATAATGGCATTTAGGCTTTTGTATGTCATGCTGTCTAATGTATGCCGTGATGTCTGAGTAATGGCATTTAGGCTTTTGTATGTCATGTCTGATGTATGCTGTGTTGTCTGGGATGTGCTGTACAGGTTCATAATATGGCATGCTGTTTAATGCATGCCTTGCTGTCTAAGTGATGGCATATAGGCTTTTGTATGTCATGTTGTCTGATGTATGACATGATATGGCATGTAGTTTGAGAGGCTAACATATGACATGCACTTCAGGACGTCATAGGATGAAGGCTAACATGTGATATGGAATCAGACACCTTTATCTTGAACGCATGTCCTTGGGTCTAACACAGGCAGTCTAACACATTCTTTAAGCCTAACACAAGCAGTCTAACACATGTCATGCAGTCTGATTCATGTCATGCAGTATATAACACATGCAGACTGACTGAGCAAGTTGTACAGTCTGTCTGACCATTTTTGGTGTTGCAAAAAAAATTGTGCAGGTTTGGGCTTTTTTTCTTCGATTTTTTTTGCTTCTTCTTCGTGTTATTCTTATCATTATTTATTCTTTCTTCCTATTATTATTATCATTTGTTGTTCTTCTTCTTTCTGTTTCTATTTCTTCTTTTTTATTTTTTCTTCTTCTATCTCTTCTTACTTCTTCGTCATTTTTTTTCTTCTTCTTCTTCATCATCTTACTCTTCTTACAATTTCTTTTTCTTCTTCTTCTCCCCCTCTTTCTCCTCCTCCTCTTCCTCTTCCTCCTCCTCTTCCTCCTCCTCCTCCTCCTCTTCCTCTTCCTCCTCCTCCTCTTCCTCTTCCTCTTCCTCCTCCTCCTCCTCCTCCTCCTCCTCCTCCTCTTCCTCTTCCTCCTCTTCCTCTTCTTCCTACTCCTCCTCTTCCTCTTCCTCTTCCTCCTTCTTCTTCTTACTTTTTTCTTATTTCTTCCTCTTCTTCTCTACTGTATTGGCTTGCGTGTCTGGATTTTTGGTTTTCCTTGTGTGTGTGAAGTGAAATTCCTTTTTCTTTTTTTTTTTTTTTAAAGCGAAACTTACACACTTTTTTTTCTTTCTTTCTTTTTTTTCTTTTCTTCTTTTTTCTTCTTAAGACGAAACTTACACACTTTTTTTCTTCTTTTTTTTCTTTCTTCTTTTTTTTCTTTTTTTTTCTCTTTTTTTCTTTTCTTTTCTTTCTTCTTCTTAAGACGAAACTTACACACTTTTTTTCTTTCTTTCTTTTTTTTCTTTTTCTTTTTTTCTTCTTCTTAAACGAAACTTACACACTTTTCTTTCTTTCTTTCTTTTTTTTCTTTTTTTTTCTTTTCTTTCTTCTTCTTAAAACGAAACTTACACTTTTTTT
>NC_091590.1:103901-106401 GCF_042767895.1 Penaeus vannamei
AGAGAAGGAGGAAGGAGGGAGGGAGGGAGGGAGGAGGGAGAGAAGGAGGGAGGGAGGGAAGGAGGGAGGAAGGAAGGAGGGAGGGAGGGAGGGAGGGAGGGAGGGAAGGAGGGAGGGGAGGGAGGGAAGGAGGGCGGGAGGGAGGGAAGGAGGGAAGGAGATGGAGGGAGGGAGGAGGATGGAGGGAGGGAGGGAGATGGAGGGAGGGAGGAAGAGGGAGGGAGGAAGAGGGAGGGAGAAGGAGGGAGGGAGGGAAGAAGGAGGGAGGGGAGGAAGAGGGTGGGAGGGAGGAAGAGGGAGGGAAGGAGGGAGGGAGGGAAGGAGGGAGGGAGGAGGGAGGGAGGGAGGGAGAGAGGGAGGGGGGGAAGGAGGGAGGGGGGAGAGAGAGAGAAAGAGAGAGGGAGGGAGGGAGGTAGGGAGAAAGAAAGAAAGGAGAGAAAGAGAGAGAGAGAGAGAATAACAATTATAGGTATTTATCTAGAAGAAGAAAAAAACACACAATCTATTTATGAAAAAATAAATATACATATACAGATAAAACAAAAAAACAAAATGCACCAAATTATCTACCTTTCAAAAAAAAAAAAAAAAAGAAAAAAAAATCAGGCCACACACAGAAACACGATTTACCAAGCCCCCCCACCCACCACCCCAACCCCCCATAATAAAAAAAAATCAAGCCCCTTCCAACCCCCCCTCAAAAAAAAAAAAATAATAAAAAATAAATAAATAAAAATAAAGCTCAAACACACTCACTTCGCCTGCCTCACTGCATCCCTAAAGCGAGCGAGGGCGTGAGCAGAGAGCAGCAGAGAGCAGCAGAGAGCGAGCGAGGGCGTGAGCAGAGAGCAGCAGCAGAGAGCAGCAGAGAGAGCAGCAGAGAGAGCAGCAGAGAGCGAGCGAGGGCGTGAGCAGAGAGCAGCAGAGAGAGCAGCAGCAGAGAGAGCAGCAGAGAGCAGCAGAGAGAGCAGCAGAAGAGAGAGCAGCAGAGAGAGAGCAGCAGAGAGAGCAGCAGCAGAGAGCGAGCGAGGGCGTGAGCAGAGAGCGAGCGAGGGCGTGAGCAGAGAGCAGAGAGCGAGGGCGTGAGCAGAGAGCAGCAGAGAGAGCAGCAGAGAGCAGCAGCAGGAGGGCACGCACCGCCGGCCCGTGCCACTATATATAAATATCCACAGCGCCCTTGGATTCTCGGCGGATCTTGGGCGGATCTTGGCGGTGCTGAGGGAAGTGGGCGGGAAGGAAGGACAGGTGGGCGGGCGGGGGTGAGCGGATGAGGGTGGGTGTGGGCGGTGTGTGTGGGCGGGGGAGGGGGGCGGGCAGGGGTGAGCGGATAAGGAGGGTTGGGGGGGTGTGGGCGGGGGTGAGTGGATAAGGAGGGTTGGGGGGTGTTTGTGGGCAGGGGAGGGAAGGGAAGGGTTGGGGGGGTGTGGGCAGGGGAGGGAAGGGTTGGGGGGTGTGTGTGGGCGGGGAGGGAAGGGTTGGGGGTGTGTGGGCGGGGGAGGGAAGGGGTGGGGGTGTGTGTGGGCAGGGGAGGGAAGGGTTGGGGGTGTGTGTGGGCGGGGGAGGGAAGGGGTGGGGGTGTGTGTGGGCGGGAGGGAAGGGTTGGGGGTGTGTGTGTGTGGGCAGGGAGGGAAGGGTTGGGGGGGTGTGTGGGCGGGGGAGGGAAGGGTTGGGGGTGTGTGTGTGTGGGCGGGGAGGGAAGGGTTGGGGTGTGTGTGGGCGGGGGAGGGAAGGGGTGGGGGTGTGTGTGGGCGGGGAGGGAAGGGTTGGGGGTGTGTGTGGGCGGGGGAGGGAAGGGGTTAGGGGGTGTGTGTGGGCAGGGGAGGGAAGGGTTGGGGTGTGTGTGTGGGCGGGGGAGGGAAGGTGGGGGTGTGTGTGGGCGGGGAGGGAAGGGTGGGGGGTGTGTGGGCGGGAGGAGGGTTGGGGGTGTGTGTGGGCAGGGAGGGAAGGGTTGGGGTGTGTGTGTGGGCGGGGGAGGGAAGGGTTGGGGGGGTGTGGGCAGGAGGGAAAGGGTTGGGGGGGGGAGGGGAGGGAAGGGAGTGTGTGTGTGGGCGGGGGAGGGAAGGGTTGGGGGTGTTTGTGGGCAGGAAGGAAGGGGTTGGGGGTGTGTGGGCGGGGGAGGGAAGGGTTGGGGAGTGTGTGGGCGGGGGAGGGAAGGGTTGAGGGGTGTGTGGGCGAGGGAGGAAGGGTGGGGGGTGTTTGTGGGCGGGGAGGAAGGGTTAGGGGTGTGTGTGACAGGGGAGGGAAGGGGGTGGGGGTGTGTGTGTGGGCGGGGGGAGGGAAGGGGTGGGGGTGTGTGGGCAGGAGGGAAGGGTTTGGGGGTGTGTGGGCGGGGAGGGAAGGGTGGGGGGTGTGTGGGCGGGGAGGGAAGGTTGTGGGTGTGTGTGGGCGGGGAGGGAAGGGTTGGGGGTGTGTGGGCGGGGGAGGAAGGGGTGGGGGTGTTTGTAGGCAGAGGGAGAGGGTTGGGGGTGTGTGTGATCAGGGAGGGAAGGGGTGGGTGTGT
>NC_091590.1:111401-113901 GCF_042767895.1 Penaeus vannamei
ACACTATACTACACTACACTATACCGCATTATACAACACTATACTACACTATACAACACTGTAACTACACTACACTATACCACACTACACTATACCACACTACACTATACCACACTATACACCACTGTACTACACTACACTATACCACACTGTACTACACTATACCACACTATACAACACTGTACACTACACTATACCACACTGTACTACACTATACCACACTATACAACACTGTACTACACTACACTACACTATACAACACTATACTATACCACACTATAGAACACTATACTACACTACACTATACTGCTACACTCACGCATGGATTCACGTTAGAAAATGGATTTTGACTCAAGAAAATTTCTCTGTTTATTGAGCAAAGATAAGAAATTTATGATAAAGGTTTGATTATCTATTTTGTTGTCGGCGACTTTAGCAGGTAGTTGATGTTTTATTTGTGTTATTTATGTAGTTTCTTTATGTGTGTGTTTGTTTGTATGTGTTTCTGTCTCTCTGTTTGTCTCTACGTGTCGGTTTGTTTGCTGGTTGTTTTTTTCTGTTTGTTTGTCTCCCTGTTTGTCTGTCTTTTTGTGTTTTTTTGTTTGTTTCTATCTCTCGCTCTCCCTCTTTTTCCTTCTCTTTCTTTCTATTTCCCTCTCTCTCTCTCTCTCTGTCTGTCTGTCTGTCTCTCTCTGTCTGTCTGTCCTCTTGTCTGTCTGTCTGTCTCTCTCTCTCTCTCCCTCCCTCCCTCCCTCCACTCTCCCTCCCCCTCTCTCTCTCCCTCCCCTCCCTCCCTCCCCTCTCTCTCTCTCTCTCTCTCTCTCTCTCTCTCTCTCCCTCCCTCCCCTCCCTCTCCCCTCCCTCCCTCCCTCTCTCTCCCTCTCTTCCTCTCTCTCTCTCTCCTCACCTCCTCCCTCCTCCCCCTCCCCCTCCCCCCCCTCTCTCTCTCTCCCTCCCTCCCTTCATCTGCCGTGACCAGCATTCCTCGCACAAAAAGGTCTGACCTAATGACCAATTCCTCAAAAAAATGTAAGATCAAGTGATATGAATGTACCTTGATCACTGTTTGTGTTCCTTGCTTTTCGGTTTCTTAAATAGCTTCCTGTTTCGTTGCTGTTGTTGTTCTTTGTTTCTTCCCTTTGTTGTTATTATTGTTTTCTTCCTTTGTTTCTTAATTTTGTTGTTTCTGTTCTTTGTTTCTTACTTGTGTTGTTTTTATTCTTTTTTATTCTCTTGTTTCTTAATTTTGTTGTTATTATTCTTTTTTATTCTCTTGTTTCTTAATTTTGTTGTTACGGTTTTTTGTTTCATCTTTTTTATTGTTATCATTCTCTTATTCTTCCTTTTGTTACTGCTCTTTCTTCTTCCTTTGCTCTTTTCTGTTTTATCGTCTTCTTCCATTTTTCACTTTCATTTCGTCGAGTGGTCGAGTGTTCAGAATCCACAAACACTTGGATTTACTCGAGAGATGAAATTGCTGTTTGAAAGATGCTGTAACGTCTTGACATCTTTTCCCAGCATATTCATTGATACTTGACACTTCTTTATGATGAATGTAGACCAAGTTTTGTGGAATTCGCGTCGAATACATTGCAACAGGAACAGCGAAGGGAAGAACGAGGTATATTCGTGTGTTTTCTTGTTCTTCCCTTGGTTGTTCCTGCTGCAAACCGAGAGAGAGAGAGAGAGAGAGAGAGAGAGAGAGAGAGAGAGAGAGAGAGAGAGAGAGAGAGAAAGAGAGAGAGAGAGAGAGAGAGACAGAGAGAGAGAAGGAGAGAGAGAGAGAGAGAGAGAGAGAGAGAGAGAGAGAGAGAGAGAGAGAGAGAGAAAGAGAGAGAGAGAGAGAGAGAGAGAGAGAGAGAGGGAGGGAGAGAGAGAGAGAGAGAGAGAGAGAGAGAGAGAGAGAGAGAGAGAGAGAGAGAGAGAGAGAGAGAGAGAGAGAGAGAGGGAGGGAAGGAGGAAGGAATGGAGAGACAGAGGGAGAGAGAGAGAGAGAGAGAGAGAGAGAGAGAGAGAAAGAGAGAGAGAGAGAGAGAGAGAGAGAAAGAGAGAGAGAGAGAGAGAGAGAGAGAGAGAGGGAGGGAGGGAAGAGAGACAGAGGGAGGGAGAGAGAGAGAGAGAGAGAGAGAGGGAGAGAGAGAGAGAAAGAGAGGGAGGGAGAGAGAGAGAGAGGGAGGGAGAGAGAGAGAGAGATTAAGATTTTAAAATTAAGATTTAGTTTTAATTCCATTTGTTACAATGGATATTCTTTTGCTGTGACATACTGTCTGTTTTATTTTGCCCAAATCTTCCCCTGTGTGCAAGGGATGGCCGGGGATACCACTCACTGGCCGGGAGAGAGAGAGAGAGAGAGAGAGAGAGAGAGAGAGAGAGAGAGAGAGAGAGAGAGAGAGAGAGAGAGAGAGAGAGAGAGAGAGAGAGAGAGATCAGCTTAAACCTAGTCTACACCGACGAAAATCCAACTAACCGCAAGTGCTCCTCCCCCTCCCCCTCCATGCTA
>NC_091590.1:121401-128901 GCF_042767895.1 Penaeus vannamei
TCCTCCTCCTAATCCTCCTCCTTCATTCCCTTCCTTTATAAAAAGCCATTGTCTAACCTCAGAATCCAAATGTGTTATCTTGAATATCCAAATAAAAAACAATTGTTTTGCTTATCAATCACAAAACCCTAAACATTACAACTATTAACAAAGCCAAAGCACAACATTACCCACAAAGAAAGAGAGAAGACAAGAAAACACTAATGATAAAGATCTCAAAACCTCTTCAAAAAAAGTTTATAAAACACGTACGGACAGTTTTACGGACAGGCACGATGGGATTCGAACCCCCCAATCTGCCCTCGCCAGCTGACCAAAGGGGTTCTAATCGCCACGTCACAGGCAGTTCGATTGTTTCAGGGTTAGAGCTTCAGGGAATCTATGTTTTGTAATTTTTTCGTGGGCTTAGGGAAGGGGTCTTGTCTTATGCTGTTAGGGTTTTAAGATGGGAGGGAAGGAGGGAGGGAGGGAGGGAAGGAGGGAAGATGGAGGGAAGGAGGGAAGATGGGAGGGAGGGAGGGAAGATGGGAGGGAGGGAGGGAAGATGGGAGGGGAGGGAGGGAAGATGGGAGGGAGGGAGGGGAGGGGAAGGGGGGAGGGAGGGAGGGGAGGGAGGAGGGAGGGAGGGAGGGAGGGAGGTGCGGGGAGGGAGGGAAGGAGGAGGGAGGAGGGAGGGAGAGAGGAAGTGAGGGAGGAAGGAGGGAAGGAGGGAGAGGAGGGAGGGGGAGAGAGATGGGAGGGAGGGGAGGGAAGGAAGGAGGGAGGGAAGGGGAGGGAGGGGGGAGGGAGGGAGGGAGGGAGGGAGGGGAGGGGGAAGATGGGAGGGAGGGAGGGAAGATGGGAGGGAGGGAGGGAAGATGGGAGGGGAGGGGAGGGTGGAAGATGGGAGGGAGGGGGAAGAAGATGGGAGAGATGGGATGGGAGGGAGGGAGGGAGGAGGAGGGAAGGAGGGAGGGGAGGGAGGGAGGGAAGGGAGGGAGGGAAGGGAGGGAGGGAGGGAGGAGGATAGGAGGAGGGAGGGGGAGGGAGGGAGGGGAAGGGAGGGAGGGTGGAAGGAGGGAGGGAGGGAAAAAAGGAAGGAGGGAGGGAGGGAGGGAGGGAGGGAAGATGGGAGGGAAGATCGGGAGGGAGGGAGGGAAGATGGGAGGGAGGGAGGGAAGATGGGAGTGGGAGGGAGGGAAGATGGGAGGGAGGGAGGAAGAGGGAGGGAAGGGAGGGAGGGAGGAGGGGAGGAGGAGGGAAGGGAGGGAGGGGAAGGGAGGGGAGGGAGGGAGGGAGGGGAGGGAGGGAGGGAGGGAGGGAGGGAAGGAGGGGAGGGAAGGGAGGAGGGAGGGAAGGAAGGAAGGGAGGGAGGGAGGGGAGGGGAGGGAGGGGAAGATGGGAGAGGGAAGATGGGGAGGGGAGAGGGAGGGAAGATGGGGGGAGGGGAGGGAGGGAAGATGGGGAGGGGAGGGAGGGAGGGAGGGAAGGGAGGGAGAGGGAGGGGAGGGGAGGGAAGGAGGGAGGGAGGGGAAGGGGAGGGAGGAGGGGAAGGAGGGAGGGGAGGGAGGGGGAGGGGGAGGGGGAGGGGGAGAGGAGAAGGAGGAGGAGGAGGAGGAGGGGGAGAAAGAGAGAAAGAGAGAGAGAGAAAGAGAGAAAGAGAGAGAGTGAGAGTGAAACAGAGAGAGAGAGACAGACAGACAGACAGACAGACAGACAGACAGACAGACATACAAACAAAACAACACCACCACATCTAGAACCTCCCAAAACCCACCTCATTTTCGCATCGACTTTGGAAAAAACAAACAAACAAAAAAAAATATATGCCACCACCAGGGTCGTAGCAGAGTCAGCAGGAACGACCAGTGGATCTGCGGTGACTCATAAGGTTCAAAATCGCCCGGGGTGTTGAATCGTCCTTTCTTCCTCCCCAGTGAAGTCATAAGGGTGACGGAATTCGTATTAAAGAAATGCCTTATTCCTTGCTAGATGGTTGTTGTTTGTGTTTGTTTGTGTGTGTGGTGTGTTTGGGGGGATGTTTGAGTATTGTGAAAATAATGCACATATTTTTCTTGTTTGTTTGTGTATTTGTTTGTTAATATATCTATCTATGACTGTGTATTGACCTTTTATATCACTTCCTCTAGAATTCGAAGTCAGGTCAATTCCCAATGTGGAAAGTTCGATTTTAACTATAGCATTGTATTAAGCCTTATGTGAAAGGGTCAAAGGTCATTTCATCTGGAGTTTGAGGTCAGGTCATGTCCCGTTGGCAAGACAGGTCTATCTTCAACATAAACTATTAGCTTTGATGATAGAATGAAACTATTACATAGCAAAAGAGAATACTATTATTTTATTTTATTTTTTTATTATTATTATTTTTTTTTTTTGCATGATTCTAAGTTTTATGATGGTATCTTACAGGAGAATGTGAAAGTGTTTATTGGTGTCGATGTGCGTTTTGTAATATAGATATGTGCGTTTTCTGTGAGTGTATGTGTATTTGCCTGAGCATGTAGTTATGTGATCATGCAATTGCTCATATACTCACAGACAAAGGGACGTATATTTATAGGTCTTTCTGTCTGTCTGTCCATCTATTTATACCGTATTTTACAAGATAATGTAAAAGGTCGATTGCACGCCAAGGATTATTTATCAATATTGGCAATCTCTCTCTCTCTTTCTTTCTTTCTCTCTCTCTCTCTCTCTCTCTCTCTCTCTCTCTCTTTCTCTCTCTCTCTCTCTCTCTCTCTCTCTCTCTTTCTCTCTCTCTCTCTCTCTCTCTCTCTCTCTCTCTCTCTCTCTCTCTTTCTTTCTTTTATCAGATCGTCTCTTGTCCACCATAGCTTTTGGGATTTGTGGGTGATAATTTGTTAGCGTGGATGAATAATTTTCGTGTAGTAACTAGGATAATGTAAATAAATGATAGAATATAACATGAAGAAATAACTGAGAAATTTGGCAGGATGTGTAAAACCGGTTATCTATAATTTTCTTAGTTTTTTTTTTTAAGCCACATTTTGAATCACACTGAATAATCTTTGTTCTCTAATCTATCTACTTTTTCGTTTTACAAAACTCAACAATATACAAACCGCACATCAGCAAAATTCTATTACATATTACAACCACAAATACATCCTCATCCACAAAGAACAACATACCCCAACACCCAACAAACAAAACAACAACACACACGCACCTACAACCATACCCTCAGCCACAACCGATGACTGGGTACCCCCCGGTCTGCCACAACACAGGACCTGAAATACCCCTTTGCAAGTTGAGTGTGCAACATGGCTCTTCTCCAAGTGTATGGCTGCCGCTCGATGGATCTGCAACACCCCACTGACCTCCCTTTACACATGGCTAAAGAGGAGTGAACAATCTGTGGCTTCTAGATAAAGCGATTTTATAAGCCTCTGCAAAGATGGGTAATCTAATGATGTATTTATAGGTATAGGTATTTGTCAGTCTTCGATGTCACGAGTCTTCACCACACTGACCTCCGTTTTCAAGTGTCTGTTTTAAAGAGGGTGAAAGTATTTATGTTTTTTTCAATATATAGATTCTATAAACCTCTTTAAAAATGGGTAAAATGGGATATGATATTGTTGTATTTATAGGTATAGGTATTTGTCAGTCTTCGATGTCACGAGTCTTCGTCACACTGGCCTCCGTTTTCAAGTGTCTTTTAAAGAGGGTGAAAGTATTTATGGCTTCTAAATATATCAGCTTTATAAACCTCTTTAAAAATGGGTAAAGGGGAATCTTTTTTTTAATGTTTTTAAATGTATCGATTTTATAAACCTCTTCAAAAATGGGTAAAATGGGATCTGATATTGTTGTATCTATAGGCATAGGTATTTGTCAATCATCGATAACACGAATCTTCATCACACTTCCGTTTATGGTTTCTAAATATATCAGCTTTAATAAACCTCTTTAAAAATGGGTAAAGGGGGATCTGACAGTGTTGTATTTATAGGTATAGGTATTTAGGTATTTGTCAATCTTCAACAAGCATATTGATCTTTGTTTATACGTGTGTGTCTGTTTTAAAGAGAGTTAAACTATTCATGGCTTCAAAAAGGGGGAGGGGAAGGGGATCTAATATCGTTGTATTTATAGCTATAGGTATCTTTTTTCTCACTGTTTGGTGTTAATGTAGACTAATGTATTTATGAAACTCTTCAAAGGGGGATCTAATATCGTTGTATTTATAGATATAGTTTTTTCTCACTGTTTGGTGTTAATGTAGACTAATGTATTTATGAAACTCTTCAAAGGGGGATCTAATATTATTGTATTTATAGGTATAGGTATATGTTTTTTTCCATTGTCTATTTGGCATTAATGTCGATTGATTTATAAAACTTTTCATAGGGGATTTAATACTATTATATCTAAAAGTATAGGTATTTGTATTTCTTTTTTAATCATTGTCTAGTTGGCATTAATATCGATTGATATGTTTATCAAACTCTTCCTAAAGGGGATCTAATACTAATGTATTTATAAGTATAGGTATTTGTATATTTTCTTCCATTGTTTTTTTTTTATATTAATGTCAATTGATGTGTTTCTCAAACATCTTTAGAAGGGGATCTAATACTATTATATTTATAAGTATAGGTATTTGTAATTTCCTCCTCCCCCCCCCCTCCCCGTCTGTTTGGCACTCACGCTGATTGGCAAGAATAGACGAAATTAGAAAGTGCATTCTGGTGTTTCTTCTTCTTCTCCTTCCTTCTTCTTCTCCTTCTTCTTTTTTTTTTCCTTTTTTTTGCGGGATTCGACCACTTGGTAGGTTATTATTTTTGGCATGTTATAAGGTCTTGATGGAAGGTTTGTTCATTATATATGACCTTTTATTACATGTAGGTGGTCTATGGGCAACCTGAGTTGAGTGTGTGTGTGTGTGTGTGTGTGTGTGTGTGTATGTGTGTGTGTGTGTGTGTGTGTGTGTGCATTTGTTTGTGTATGTTTGTTTGTGTGTGTGTATATGTGTGTTTTTGTTTGTTTGTTTGAGTGTGTGTGTGTATGTGTGTGTGTGTGTTTGTTTGTGTGTCTGTGCGTGTGTGTGTGTTTGCTTGTGTGTGTGTTTGTGTGTGTTTGTTTGTGTGTGTGTGGGAGGGCGTGTGTGTATGTGTATGTGTGTGTGTTTGTTTGTTTGTTTGTGTGTGTGTGTACGTGCATGTGTGTGTTTGTTTGTTTGTATGTGTGTGTGTGTGGGTGAAGAAAGAGAGAGAGAGAGAGAGAGAGAGAGAGAGAGAGAGAGAGAGAGAAGGAATGGCAGAGAGAGAGAGAGAGAGAGAGAGAGAGAGAGAGAGAAATAGCGAGAGAGAGAGAGAGAGAGAGGAAGAAAGGGAAATAGCGAGAGAGAGAAAGAGAGAGAAGGAAACAGCGAAGAGAGAGAGAGAGAGAGGAAGAGAAAAAGAGAGCAAGCGAAACAAATAATAAAAACAAAACGAAAAACAAAGAAAAAAAAGAAAAAAAAGTAGAGAAAAGAGAGAGGGAGACAGGAAAAAAAAAGTCACCCCGATGTGTGTCGAGAACTGTACATAACTGTGCGTGCGTGTGCTTGACTCTGACCTCGCATGCAAAATACAAAATACTCGTCCTTGGCTATAATACTAATACTCGTCCTTGATTATGATACTCATTTCCATCGAAAAAAAATCCTTCTTTTTCTGAGACCAAGGACGACCAATCAACTTTATCCACAGACTCACTAGTCAACGGGATTTGAGATTGACTGCGAGGTGTTGGATATCCACGCACACTCTCCACGCAGATGGGAATACCGTGTGATTTAGATTTCTCAAACTGTGTTTCTGTGTGACTGGAATCGTGGTTGTTGAGTTGGTTTTTATGTGTGACAAATGGAGATTTTTAAGTTGTGTTTTTGTGTGACTTAAAATTGTGAAGATAAAGTTGGTTTTTGTGTGTGAGTTAAATGGAGATTTTTATTTTTTGTGTGTGACTTAAACGGATATTCTTTTTTTTGTGTGTGTGACTTAAATGGAGATTTTTATTTATTTATGTATTTTTTTTTGTGTATGACTGAAATGGAGATTTTTAATTTGTTTTGTGTGTGTGACTTACATGGAGATTTTTTTTTTTTTTTTGTGTGTGACTTAAATGGAGATTTTTGTTTTTTTTTGTGTGTGACTTAAATGGAAATTTTTGTTTTTTTTTGTGTGTGACTTAAATGGAAATTTTTGTTTTTTGTGTGTGACTTAAATGGAGATTTTTGTTTTTTTTTGTGTGTGACTTAAATGGAAATTTTTGTTTTTTGTGTGTGACTTAAATGGAGATTTTTAATTGTTTTTGTGTCACTTAAATTGTGATGATTAAGTTGTGTTTTTGTGTGACTTAGATGAAGATTTTTATTTTGTGTGTGTGACTTAAATGGAGATTTTTGTTTTTTGTGTGACTTAAATGAAGATTTTTTTTGTGTGTGTGACTTAAATGGAGATTTTTGTTTTTTGTGTGACTTAAATGAAGATTTTCTTTTTATTTGGTCTGTGGGACTTAAATGGAGATTTTGGTTTTTTGTGTGACTTAAATGAAGATTTTTTTTGTGTGTGTGACTTAAATGGAGATTTTTGTTTTTTGTGTGACTTAAATGAAGATTTTTTTTGTGTGTGTGACTTAAATGGAGATTTTTGTTTTTTGTGTGACTTAAATGAAGATTTTTTTTGTGTGTGTGACTTAAATGGAGATTTTTGTTTTTTGTGTGTGACTTAAATGGAGATTTTAAATTTTTGTTTGTGACTTAAATGGAGATTTTTGTTTTTTGTGTGACTTAAATGAAGATTTTTTTTGTGTGTGTGACTTAAATGGAGATTTTAAATTTTTGTTTGTGACTTAAATGGAGATTTTTGTTTTTTGTGTGTGACTTAAATGGAGATTTTTGTTTTTTGTGTGTGACTTAAATGGAGATTTTAAATTTTTGTTTGTGACTTAAATGGAGATTTTTGTTTTTTGTGTGTGACTTAAATGGAGATTTTTGTTTTTTGTGTGTGACTTAAATGGAGATTTTTGTTTTTTGTGTGTGACTTAAATGGAGATTTTAAATTTTTGTTTGTGACTTAAATGGAGATTTTTGTTTTTTGTGTGTGACTTAAATGGAGATTTTAAATTTTTGTTTGTGACTTAAATGGAGATTTTTGTTTTTTGTGTGTGACTTAAATGAAGATTTTTATTTTGTGTGTGACTTAAATGGAGATTTTAAATTTTTGTTTGTGACTTAAATGGAGATTTTTAAGTTGTGTTTTTGTGTGTGACTTAAATGGAGATTTTTAAGTTGTGTTTTTGTGTGTGACTTAAATGGAGATTTTTAAGTTGTGTTTTTGTGTGACTTAAATGGAGATTTTTAATATTATTTTTTTTGTGTGTGTGTGTGTGACTTAAATGGAGATTTTTGTTTTTTGTGTGTGACTTAAATTGAGATTTTTGTTTTTTGTGTGTGACTTAAATGGAGATTTTTATTTTTTGTGTGTG
>NC_091590.1:143901-153901 GCF_042767895.1 Penaeus vannamei
AAATGAGGTTGGAGTCGTTGTGTGAGGAGATGGGGTGTGTTAGAGGGTCCATTGTGGTTTCCTTGGTGTTGGATGTACCCTGATAGAGTGAGGTTTTGATGGGTCTGTATTTCTTTTCTTTTTTGTCTTCTTTTTGATTTTGTCTTCTTCCTCCAGGTCGTTTCGTCTGTATCTCTTCTTTTTTCTTTTTTTTCTTTTTTATTCTCCTCTTCGTATCTTCGTCGTGAGTTTTTGATGTGTCTGTATCCTGTCTTTTTTTGTTTTTTTGTTCTCCTTTTCGTCTCTTCGTCGTGAGTTTTTGAAGTTTCTGTATCTCCTCTTTTTTTGTTGTTGTTCTTTTTTTCGTTTCTTCGTCTTGATTTTGTCTTCTTCCTCCAGGTCGTTTCTGCTTCTTACTTTCCCCTCTTTTTATTTCTTCTCTGTTGCTTTACACTATTCTTTTCTTTGGTTATTTTCTTTCTCTTCTCTTTCTTTCTCTTCTTCTCTTCGTCCTTGCTCTTTTCCTTACTTACTTTCTCTGTTTCCTATTTATCCTCTTCTCTTCTCCATCTTCTCCACCTCTATTCGTATTCTCTTCCCTTATCCTCTTCTCTTCGTATTCTCTCTCCTTCCACCCTGTTATTTTCTTTCCCAAATTTCTCTCTTTTTCTCTTTTTTTTGCTTTATTCTCTCTCTCCGTCTCGTCCTCGTTTCTTTCCTATTCTCTCCTCTTTTATCTACCTCTTCTCTGTCTTTCTCATTTTCTTGCCCTTTTGCACCCACTTCCTCCTCTTGCCTTCAGCCCCTCCCTCTCCCTTCCCTCCCCTCCCCTCCCCTTCCCTCCCCTCCCTCCCTCCTTTCTCCCTTCTTTCTTTACCTTCATCCTTTCTCTCCTGCTCTTTTTTTCAGCCTCCTCTTGCCCAATTCCCCTTACCCACACCTCCTCCCCTTTTCTCTTACCCTCATCTCCCCTCCCCCTTACGTCCTAATCCTCTCCCTTACCCCTCCCCTCCCCTCCCCCTGCTCCCACCTCCCTGCCCCATCCTTCTTATTTTTCCTCCTATCCCATCCCCTCCTATTCCCTCCTTTTCCCCCTCCCTCCCTTTCCTTCCCCCTTAATTTTCCTCCCATTCCTTTCCCCCTCTCCCCTCCCCTCCCATTTTTTCCTTCCCCTCCCCTTCCCCCTTCTCCCTTCTCACCTCCTCTCACCTCCCTTTCCTCTTCTCCTCCCCTTCCCCTCCCTGACCCTTTCCCCCTTAATTTTTCCTCCCCCTTCCTTCCCTTCCCTTCCCCCTCCCTTCCCCCTCCCCTCCCCTGCTTTCTCCTCCCTTCCCCCTTATTTTTCCTCCTCTCCCTTCCCCCTTCTCACCTCCTCTCACCTCCCTTCCCTCCCTCCTCTCCTCTCTCCCTCCACCTCCCATCCCTCCCATCCCTTCCCTTCCCCTCCTCCTCTCCTCCCCTCCCACCCTTCCCTCCCTTCCCCTCCCTCCCCCTGCCCCCTTATTTTTCCTCACCCTCCCTTCCCCTTCCCCTCCTCCTCTCCCTCCCTCCCCACCCTTCCCTCCCTTCCCCTCCCTCCCCCTGCCCCCTTATTTTTCCTCACCTCCCTTCCCCTTCCCCTCCCTCTCCCCTCCCCTCCCTTTCCTTCCCTCCCCACCCTTCCCCTCTCCTCTCTCTCTCCCCTCCCCTCCCCACCCTTCCCTTCCCCTCCCCTCCTCTCCCCTTCATTCCCTTCCCTCCCTTCTCACCTCCCTCCCTTCGCCTCCCTCCTCCCTCCCTCCCTCCCTTCCCCTTCTCCCCTCTCAACCCTTCCCTCCCATTCCCTCCCATCCCCTCCCATTCTTTCCCCCCTCCCCTCCCCTCCCATCCCCTCCCCCTTCATCCCCTCCTCCCCCTCCTTCCCCACGACCGGATGCGGGCCCGAGGACGTGACACCGCGTTAGTCTTAATTAATGGGAGTTAGTTTCAGAGTGTTTAATGGGATTAATGGGGCTCCTTTGGGGTCGTCGTGGCAGAGGGGTCCTTTTTGGGATGTGGTCTTCTTATGCTTCTATTTTGGTGTTTTTTTTTTTTTTATCAATCTCGGTCTGTCTGTTTCTCTTTCTGTCTCTGGCTGGCTGGCTGGCTGTTTGTTTGTCTGGCTGTTTGTCTGTCTGTCTTTGTCTCTCTCTGTCTCTCTCTCTATCTGTCTGTCTCTGTCTCTGTCTCTGTCTCTGTCTGTCTCTCTCTCTGTCTCTCTCTCTCTCTCTCTCTCTCTCTCTCTCTCTCTCTCTCTCTCTCTCTCTCTCTCTCTCTCTTTCTCTCTCTCTCATTCTCTCTTGCTCTATCTATCTATCTCTCTCTCTCTCTCTTTTATTCTTATTTTTTTTCTTTCTCAGCGTTTATAATGAGACACACACACACACACACACACACACACACACACACACACACACACACACACACACACACACACACACACACACACACACACACACATATATATATATATATATATATATATATATATATATATATATATATATATATATATGTGTGTGTGTGTGTGTGTGTGTATATATATGTATATATATATTATTTTCTTTTCTTTTCTTTTTATAACTTTCTGATTTCTTTATCTAATTTCATTTGTTATACCCTTCTTATTCATTTACTCCCTTTATCTCATTTTACTTTTCACATCTCTCTTTTATCACTATTTTCTCTCTCTTATTTTTCATTCATTTACTACATCTTCTTTTATCTTTAACTCCCTTCTTTATTACTCTTCTCCACGCCCGCTTTACCTTCTCTTCCCGCATAGTTACCCGTATCAGTCGTCACGCCCACAGTTTCCCTCGAGGCAGCGCCCACATCACGCCCATTGTCAGACCTCCCCCACCCCCCACCCGTGTTCAGTCCTCATTACTTCGTATTTTCCCCTTTCTCCCTTTTCCTACTCTTTCTCTTCCACTTTTCTTCCTTTTATTCTCTTCTCCTTTTCTTTCTTTCACTCTTTCTCCTTCTTCCCCTTCCTCTTCTCCCCCTTCACCCCTCCTTCCTCTCTTCCTCTCTTCTCCTCCCTCCCTCTCTTCCCTCTTTTCTTCCTTTCTCCTTTTCCTCTTTCCCTTCCTTCTCTCCCCCTTCCCCCTCCCTCTCTTCCCTTTCTCTTCCTCTCTCCTATTCCTTTTTCCCTTCCTTTCTCATTCCCTCTTCCCTTTCCTCACTCTCCTCTCCTTCCCTCTTCCTCTCCTCTCCTTCCCTTCTTCCTCTCCTCCTCCTTCTCCTCCCTCTCTTCCCCTCTTCCTCTCCTCTCCCTTCTCCCCCTCCCTCTCTCATTCCCTCTTCCCTTTCCTCCCTCCCCCCCCCTTCCTCTCCCTCCCCCTTCTTCTCTCCCCCTCTCCCCTATCTCCTTCCCCTCCCCCTCTTCTCTCCTCCTTCCCCTTCTCCCCTATTCTTTGGTTATCTCCGGATGTTCACTGTATCGGGTGTCGCTCTGCTTTCATTCGCTCTCGTGATGGTGATGATGATGATGGTGATGATAGGGATGATGGTGATAGTGATAATGGTGATGATGATAATGATGGTGATGTTGATGGTGATGATAGGGATGATAGGGATGATGGTGATATTGGTAATGGTGATGATGATGATGATGATGATGGTGATTATGATGATAATGATGATGATGGTGATGATAATGATGGGGATGTTGATGGTGATATTGGTAAATGTGATGATGGTGATGATGATGTTGGTGATGATGATGATGGTGATGATAGGGATGATGGTGATAGTGATAATGGGAATGATGATGATGATGATGGTGATTATGATGATGATGGTGATGATAGGGATGATGGTGATGATGATGATGATAATGATGGTGATGTTGATGATGATGATGATGATGATGATGATGTTGACTGATGTTGATTATGATGTTGATGGTGATGATAGTGATGATGATGATGTTGACTGATGTTGATTATGATGTTGATGGTGATGATAGTGATGATGATGATGACTGATGTTGATTATGATGATGTTGATGGTGATGATAGTGGTGATGATGAGGGTGATGATAGTGATGATGACTGATGATGATGGTTGTGATGGTGATGATAGTGATGATGATGATGACGCTTCTTTCATGATGGTGATTATGATTCAGTGAAGGTGGTGATGATGCCTCATTATCATATTGATGTTTCTTTTCATCATGATGAGGCTTCTTTCATGAAAATGATGCTAAAATAAAAGTGATGATGATGATTCACTGAAGGCAGTGATGTTGCTTCATTCATCAAATCAATTATTTTTTAATGAAAATGATATTTGAATGTAAATAAAATTTAAATTTGAATTAAATATAATTTAATGAAAATAATGTTTGAATGAAAATAGAATTCGAAATTGAATTAAATATTATTTAATGAAAATGATGTTTGAATGAAAATAAAATTTAAATTTGAATTAAATATAATTTAATGAAAATGATGTTTGAATGAAAATAAAATCTAAATTTGAATTAAATATAATTTAATGAAAATTATATTTGAATGAAAATAAAATTTGAATTTGAATTAAATATAATTTAATGAAAATGATGTTTGAATGACAATGATAAAACTCCTGTCAAAGTGTTTTTTTTTTTCATGTCGATTTTGTTGATAAAGATATTTTTAAAAAGTCATTGCTATTTTCTTCAATCGCTTTCTTCCTATTCCCCATTCGTCAATTCAATAATTTCAATTCAATATTCAATAATATTCAATAATATTCAATAATCGGTTAATTAAGAACGATTAAACAGATTCGTAGCGTGAAAATTATGTGCTGATAAAATCAATTAGAAAAATCTCTTTCATGATGAGAATAACATAAACTAACATATATATATATATATATATATATATATATATATATATATATATATATATATATATATATATATATATATATATATATATATATATATATATATATATATACATATATATACATACATATATATATATATATATATATATATATATATATATATCTATATATATATAAATATATATATATATATATATATATATATATATATATATATATATATATATACATATACATACATAAATGAATAGAAAATCACTCTACCGTGTTGAAACTATGATAAAAAACCCACAAAGCATAATGTGTGTGTGTACATAAATATGTAAATATATATATACATACATACATACATACATATATATATATATATATATATATATATATATATATATATATATATATATATATATATACACACACACACACTCACACATATAATAGTAGTAGCAAGAATAAGAATAAACGTAAGTATAAGAATGGTTATGATAATAATAAAGATTTAAAAGAAGAAAATGCTCCTCCACAACAAAGGTAAAGAAGAAAGAATTAGAAGAAGAATTGAAGCAAGTTTACGAAGCAAGTTTGAAGCAAGAAAGAAGAGAGAGATTATATCATTTACCAAACCAAGGTGTGTGAAGGAACGTTGATTAAAAAGACAAAAAAAGAAGAAGATTCTACACAAAGAACAGGGAGGGAGAAAATTGAAGATAAAGAAGAAGAAGGAGAAGGAGGAGGAGGAGGACTAGAAGTTAGAAAGAGAGAGAGGGGGGGGGGGTAGAGAGAGGATAGAGAAAAAGAGAGAGAGAGAGAAAGAGAGAGAAGGAGAGGGAGAGAGATAGATAAAGAGAGAGAGGGAGAGGGGAGAGGAGGGGAAGAGAGAGAGAAAGAAAGAGAAGAGAAGAAGAAGAAGAGAGAGAGAGAGAATAATAATAAGAAGAAATAGAAGAAGAAGAAGAAAAGAGAAAGAGAGAATAATAATAAGAAGAAATAGAAGAAGAAGAAAGAGAGAGAGGGAGTAAGAGAGACAGCATCAGAGACAGAGACAGAGAGATCCAGCCAGCCAGCCAAACAAACAACCAAACACACACACAAACAAACAACCAAACAAACAGCCAAACACACACACAAACAAACAAACACACAAACAAACAAACAAACAAACACAAACATCCATCCAAACAACCAAACAAAGAACCAAACACACCAACAAACAAACAACCAAACAAACAACCAAACACACAAACAACCAAACAAACACAAAAACAAACAAACAAACACAAACATCCATCCAAACAACCAAACACACACAAACAAACAAACAAACACACAAACAAACAAACAAACACACAAACAAACACAAAAACAAACACAAACATCCATCCGACACGACCACGGCAGCGAGCGGGCCCAGGGGAGGGAGGCGGCGGCACAGGTGAGGCCAGGTGAGAAGGTGACTGTCTGATGCAGGTGTACCTTCTGGGCGGCGGTGACGTCATTCTCAACGACCCTGAATTTGGTCCTTATGTGGTCGGGAAGAGGAGGAGGGTGGGGGGGGGGAGAGAGGGGGATGAGGGGGGGAGGAGGAGAGGGGAGGTGAGGGGGAGAGGGAGTAGGAGTGGGGGGAGAGGGGGAGAGGGGTAGGGAGTGGGGGGGGGGGAGATAGGGAGAGGGGGGGAGGGTAGGAGGGAGGGAGAGGGGGAGGGAGGGAGGAGGGGAGGAGAGGAGAGAGGGAGAGGGATAGGGGAGGGTAGGGAGGGAGGGAGAGGGGGAGAGGGAGGAGAGGAGTGGGGGGAGAGGGGGAAGGAGAAAGGAGAAGGTGGGGGGGAGGGAGATGGGGGGGATGGGGGAAAAGGAGGAGAAGGGAGGGAGAGGGAGGAGAGGGAGGGAGAGGAGAGGGGGAGAAGGATAGGAGGAGAGGGGATGGGAAGGGGAGGGGAGAGAGAGAAGGATAGGGATGGGGGGAGAGGAGGGAGAGGGGGAGAGGAGAGAGGGCGCGGAGAGGAGAGAAGGGAGGAAGCGTAGGAGAGGAGAGAGAAAAGGATAGGGAGAGGGAGAGAAGGAAGGAGGGAGAGGGAAAGCAGAAGAGGGGAGAGGGAGGGAGAGGGGGAAGGAGGAGAGGAGAGGGAAGAAATAGGAGGAGAAGAGGGGGAAGAGTAGAGAAGAAGAAGGGACGAGGAGAAAGAGAAGTGAGAAAAAAGGATGAGAGGGGAAGAGGGGAGGTAGAGAGAGAAGAAAGAGAAAGAAGGGGAAGGATAAATGAGGAGGAAGAAAGGCCAAATGCAGAAGAGAGTAAAGAGAGAGACAGAAAGACAGAGGAAGAGAAGATGAGAACGAGATACAGAAAGATAGATAGAAAGAGAGAGTAAGTGATAGACAGAGAGAGAGAGAGAGAGAGAGAGAGAGAGAGAGAGAGAGAGAGAGAGAGAGAGAGAGGGAGAGAGAGAGAGAGAGAGAGAGAGAGAGAGAGAGAGAGAGAAAGAGAGAAAGAGAAAAAGAGAGAGAGAAAGAAATAGAAAGAGAAAGAAATAAAAGACAAGAACGAGAAACAACAACAACAACAAAAAAGACAAAAAGAGAGAGAGAATATTATCAAACATTCCCCCTATTCCTTCTACGTTATTCCCTCTCCCTCTTTCCCTCTTCGCTCGCTGCTCAATTGCAGGTGTTTGTCGTTACCTGTTGCAACGGAATCTGATCCCCGAGTTAAATAATGTCTTGCCTGAACAGAAGGAGTTGCAGCTGAGTGCAGTGCGTGCTTGCTTTGGCTTGTTTGTTTGTTTGTTTGGTTTGTTTGGTGTGTTTGTTTCTGTTTTGGTTTCATTGTCGTTGTTAGTATTGTTGTTGGTATTATTGTTGTTGTTGTTGTTGTTATTATCATTATTGTTGTTGTTGTTGTTGTTGTTGTTGTTGTTATTATTATTATTATTATTATTATTATTATTATTATTATTATTATTATTATTACTATTATTGTTATTATAAGCGTTATTATTATCATTATTATTATTGTTGTTGTTATTACCATTATCATTGTTGTTGTTGTTATTATTATCATTATCATCATCATTATTATTGCTACTATTATTACTTTTTTTATGATCATCATCAAAATTATCCTCCTCCTCATTATCACCATCACTATCACCACCACCACCACCACCATCATCACCACCATTACTTTCATTATCACCACCATTATAGTCATAACAACAACAATAGTAAATAAAAACTCCACAGACAGACTTTCACTGTGCAATCAGCTGTCCACCCACTCTGCTGTCACTTCCCATTCATAAAACGTGGCAAATACACAGACCATTGTTATTGTTGTGAATGGGAAACACCCCTCTCGTGTTTTATGAATGAATTTCCACCCAAAATGATGACGATGATGATGATGATAATGATAATAACAATGATATTAATTGTAGTGGATGAAGTATACTGGATAAGTAATTTAGGATGATTGTGTGGCTGTAGGTGGATGATGAGTGTGCTCTGTGAATATGTGGCTGTAGGTGGGTGATGAGTGTGCTCTGTGAATATGTGGCTGTAGGTGGATGGTGAGTGTGCTCTGTGAATATGTGGCTGTAGGTGGGTGATGAGTGTGCTCTGTGAATATGTGGCTGTAGGTGGGTGATGAGTGTGCTCTGTGAATATGTGGCTGTAGGTGGGTGATGAGTGTGCTCTGTGAATATGTGGCTGTAGGTGGGTGATGAGTGTGCTCTGTGAATATGTGGCTGTAGGTGGGTGAGGAGTGTGCTCTGTGAATATGTGGCTGTAGGTGGATGGTGAGTGTGCTCTGTGAATATGTGGCTGTAGGTGGGTGATGAGTGTGCTCTGTGAATATGTGGCTGTAGGTGGGTGATGAGTGTGCTCTGTGAATATGTGGCTGTAGGTGGGTGATGAGTGTGCTCTGTGAATATGTGGCTGTAGGTGGGTGATGAGTGTGCTCTGTGAATATGTGGCTGTAGGTGGGTGATGAGTGTGCTTTGTGAATATGTGGCTGTAGGTGGGTGATGAGTGTGCTCTGTGAATATGTGTGGATGAGTGGTTTTGCGTCAGTAAGTGGATGAATGTTTTTGCATGAATATAAGTGGGTGAGTTTTTTTTCATGACATGCCTGAATCACTGATTTCTCATGACCATAAGTGGATGACTATATTCTATGAGTGTTCGTGGATGAGTCATTTTTTTACGAACAGAACCGCCAGTCAGTAAAAAACACAAATATCTGGATTTTATGGACATGGCAAGAAGTATTGTTGTTCTCTATTGTTCTCCTAAAAGTCAGTGTTCTAATTCGAAGCTGTTCTTTATCTGTTCATGTTCGTGTGTTTTTTTTTCTTTCTTTTTTTCTTTGTATTCAGTTAATGGCTTGTATAATTCTCTATAACGAACATTCTCTACAATAACCTCGTTTAGTTTGTTCTATTGCACAAAAAACATTTCCTTATACACGTACATAATCCCTTCTGTATAATATATTTCAAAACACTAATTCTCGCTTTTACTAGAGAAAAACACACGAAAAAAATTGACATAACCACACATCGAAATAAAACGAAACTTTAAAGTATTACCTATGACAACTTTTACCTTTAGGAAAAAAAGGTATTTTCCTTTTTTGTATAAAAACAAGAATAGAACATACACACCATTCACTACATTGTATAAACATCTTCTGAATGCTTGTACTTGCGATGCTGTGGCCGCGTGGTCTATAAAAATTCTCGATTCACAAAGGCACGAATATACTCAGAACACAAAAGGAATAAATGTTCATGGAAGCCCAAAAGAGTAATATGTTATTGAGAGAATTTCCTCGTAAGGCCAACAGCGGCAGATTCCGAAATTCAGGCAAAAGGTAAAATTGCGATTCTGAAGCTGCCTCTTGAAATGGGTTTTGAGTTGTTATTTTCATTCATTGGTGTATTTTCTGTTTATGTATCTATTTGTTTATCTATTTTTTTTGAGGGGGGGGGGTTGTTTGTTCATTCAATTTTTTTTTTTTTTTTTTATTGTCTTTCTCTTTCTCTATCTCTCTCTCTCTCTCGCTCTTTCTCTCTCTCTCTCTCTCTCTCTCTCTCACTCTCTCTCTCTCTCTCTCTCTCTCTCTCTCTCTCTCTCTCTCCCTCTGTCTGTCTCTGTCTCTCTC
>NC_091590.1:158901-171401 GCF_042767895.1 Penaeus vannamei
ATAAAGTCTATAGACTGAGGACTTACCTAAACTTTTTTTTACAGCGGACTTGAGTAAAAATTCATTCACTGCGGACTTGCATGAAATTCCCTACTTACATGAAAGTCTCTACTTACATGAAATTCCCTACTTACATAGAATTCCCTACTTACATGAAATTCCCTACTTACATAAATTCCCTACTTACATGAAATTCCCCTCATTACGGACTTAAATAACACCACTTTCTGCGTAAAATCCATTCATTGCGGACACAAATTAAAATCTATTCACTGAGGACTCAAATAAAAAATAAATAACTACAAACTTAAATCAATTCTCTGTGGACTTACACAAACTCCATTACTTGTGGACTTAGATAAAGAGTCCATTTACTGTGAACTGAATTTCAAATCCATGCACTGATAAGAGATAAAACTCCAAGATTTTCCTGTTCTACACAATGTTTGTCTGTTTGATATACACTTGGTATATATTATAATTGTATATATTATATTGGTATATATTGGTATATAAAAGTGTATATGAAACTTGGTCATCAAAAACACTAAAAGGTTTGCTAAATTGTACAGTACGTGCATACCAATACAAAATTTATCTGTGTATTCATTTGTCTGTTTATTTACGTGGTCATCTATCTATCTATCTATGGATTTATGTATTCCTGTTTCTTTTTATCTATTTATCGGTTTATGTATTTATCTCTATCTGTTCATATATTTGCTTATCTATCATATTCATTTATACAGTATTTTCAGCTCATATCTTCATTCATCCATTTATTAATTCAGTCCCCAAATCACTTCTTCTTTCATTAATTTACCCATTTCTTCCTTCCTTCATCCACCCATTCATTAATTCACCCATTAATCTATTCCTTCATTCACCCATTCCTTCCTTTATTCACCCCCTTCATCCATTCACCCACACATTCATTCATTCATCCACCCATTCACCCATTTCCCAAGATAACCGACGCCACAACCATACTATTTACATAAACAGAAACCCAAAGACTCTCACAACAACACAATATAAGCGTATTGACTGAACACCTCAAGCGTGGATGATTAATAAGAAGGTTTTATTATTCATGCCTATGCTTGGACTCGAGAACCAGAGGGACTGCTGCACCTCTTCTGCATAAACACGGCAGGACGGGTCAAAAATTATGTAAGGATATAGGTAAGTAGATAGATAGATAGGTAGGTAGGTAGGTAGATAGGTAGGTAGGTAGGTAGGTAGGTAGGTAGGTAGGTAAGTAAGTAAGTAAGTAAGTAAGTAAGTAAGTAAGTAAGTAAGTAAGTAAGTAAGTAAGTAAGTAAGTAAGTAAGTAAGTAAGTAAGTAAGTAAGTAGGTAGGTAGGTAGATAGCTAGCTAGCTAGATAGATAGATGGATAAATAGATAGATAGATGGATAAATAGATACATAGATAGATAGGTAGGTAGATAGATAGATAGATAGGTAGATAGATGGATAGGTAGATAGGTAGGTAGATAGAGACGGTATGGGGATTAAGGGTTAGGGAAGATAAAGTGGAAAAGGAGTAGGTAGAATAAAGAGGAATAAGAGGGGGAGGGAGAATATAAGGGAAAAAAATATGTAAGGATATAGGTAAGTAGATAGATAGATAGAGACGGTATGGGGATTAATGGGAAGGGAGGATAAAGTGGAAAAGGAGTAGGGAGAATAAAGAGGAATAAGAGAGGGAGAGATTAAAAGGGGAAAAAATGTAAGGATATTGGTAAGTAGGTAGGTAGATAGATAGATAGAAACGGTATGGGGATTAAGGGGAAGGGAGAGTAAAGAGGAATAGGAGGGGGAGGGAGAATAAAGAGGAATAAGAGAGGGAGGTAGAATAAAAGGGAAAAAATATGTAAGGATATAGGTAAGTAGATAGACAGATAGATAGATAGATAGGTAGGTAGAGACGGAATGGGGATTAAGGGGAAGGGAGAATAAAAGGGAAAAGGAGGGGGAGGGAGAATAAAGAGGAATAGGAGGGGGAGGGAGAATAAAAGGGAAAAGGTAAGTAAGGATATAGGTAGATAGATAGGTAGACAGGAGGAAAAGGAGGGGGAGGGAGATTAAAATGGGGAAAAATAAGTAAGGGTATAGGTAAACAGATAGATAGATGGAAATGGAATGGGGAGAAAAGGGGAAAGAAAGAGGAAAAGAAAAGAAAAGAGAGATGGAGAAAAAAAAACAAAAATGAAGAAAAAATACCAAAGAAAGGAGCCAAAAGAAAAGACAAGAGGAGAGACAACGAAGGAAAAGACCTTGACCTTATAACACGCCCCCCCCCTCTCCCCTCTCCCCTCCCCCCACCTTCTCAATAACATAAGACCCCTAAAAATAAAAAAAATAATAAATGAATAAATAAATAATAATAAATAAATAAATAAATAAATAGAAAATAAATAAATGATAAAAAATAAATAAATAGAAAATAAATAAATAAATAAATAATAAAAAATAAATAAATAAAAAGTAAATAAATAAATAAATAATAAAAAAAATCAATCAATCAATCAATAATAAAAAATAATGATGAAAAAATATAAAAAGTTCCCCAAACGACCTTTTTTAAACCTTGTTCGTCAGTCCTGCAAGTGAAGAGACGCTTCAACACTTCTCATTCTGTGCTGAAATCCCCCCCCCCTATTCGAAATCCCTTTTCCTATGCTGAAATCCCCCCCTCCTATTCGATTTTTTTCTCTGCTGAAATCCCCCCCCCCCTATTCGTAATCCTTTTCCTATGCTGAACCCACCCCCCCTATTCCAAATCCTTTTCCTATGCTGAAATCCCCCCCCTTATTCCAAATCCTTTTCCTATGCTGAAATCCCCCCCCCCTATTCGAAATCCTTTTCCTATGCTGAAATCCCCCCCCCCTATTTGTAATCCTTTTCCTATGCTGAAATCCCCCCCCCCTATTCGAAATCCTTTTCCTATGCTGAAATCCCCCCCCCCTATTCGAAATCCTTTTCCTATGCTGAAATCCCCCCCCCCTATTTGTAATCCTTTTCCTATGCTGAAATCCCCCCCCCTATTTGTAATCCTTTTCCTATGCTGAAATCCCCCCCCCCCTATTCGTAATCCTTTTCCTATGATGAAATCCCCCCCCCTATTCCAAATCCCTTTCCTATGCTGAAATCCCCCACCCCCCCTATTCGAAATCCTTTTCCTATGCTGAAATCCCCCCCCCTATTCGTAATCCTTTTCCTATGCTGGAATCCCCCCCCCCTATTCGAAATCCTTTCCCTATGCTGAAATCCCCCCCCCCCTATTCGTAATCCCTTTCCTATGCTGAAATCCCCCCCCCTATTCGAATCCTTTTCCTATGCTGAAATCCCCCCCCCCTATTCGAAATCCTTTTCCTATGCTGAAATCCCCCCCCATTCGAAATCCCTTTTCTCTGCTGAAATCCCCCCCCTATTCGAAATCCTTTTCCTATTTCGAAATCCTTTTCCTATGCTGAAATCCCCCCCCTATTTGAAATCCTTTTTCTCTGCTGAAATCCCCCCCCCCTATTCCAAATCCTTTTCCTATGCTGAAATCCCCCCCCCCCTATTCCAAATCCTTTTCCTCTGCTGAAATCCCCCCCCCCTATTTGTAATCCCTTTTCTCTGCTGAAATCCCCCCCCTATTCGAAATCCTTTTCCTCTGCTGAAATCCCCCCCTCCTATTCGATTTTTTTCTCTGCTGAAATCCCCCCCCCTATTCGGAATCCCTTTCCTATGCTGAAATCCCCCCCCCTATTCCAAATCCCTTTTTCTCTGCTGAAATCCCCACAAATCTCACTGAAATCGCCATTGCTTAATCCTCATTCTATCTGAACCTTCCCTCATTACCAGACACACGCATCCCTCCCTCCGTCAGCCACAGATTGTCAGCTGGAGAGAGATGGTCAGTCAGCCAAAGGTCGTCAGCTACAGGTCGTTATTCACAGATTGTCAGCCGTAGATTGTTAGCTCTGACCGTCAGCCACATACTGTTAGCCCCAGACTGTCAGCCACAGACCGTCAGCCGCAGTTCGTCAGCCACAGACCGTCAACCACATACTGTCAGCCACAGACTATCATCCACATACTGTCAGCCCAGACCGTCAGCAATATACGGTCAGCCCAGACCGTCAGCCACACACCATCACCCACAGACTATCATCCACAGTCAGTCAGCCACATACTGTCAGCCACAGACTATCACCCACAGACCGTCAGCCGCAGTTCGTCAGCCCCAGACCGTCAGCCACACACCATCACCCACAGACCGTCAGCCCAGACCGTCAGCCACACACCATCACCCACAGACTATCAGCCACAGACCGTCAGCCACATACTGTCAGCCCCAGACCGTCAGCCACACACCATCACCCACAGACTATCATCCACACACCGTCAGCCATAGACCGTCAGCCACACACCATCACCCACAGACTATCATCCACACACCGTCAGCCACATACTGTCAGCCCCAGACCGTCAGCCACACACCATCACCCACAGACTATCATCCACACACCGTCAGCCATAGACCGTCAGCCACAGTTAGTCAGCCACATACTGTCAGCCACAGACTATCACCCACAGACTGTCAGCCACAGACCATCACCCACAGACTATCCTCCACACACCGTCAGCTCCAGACCGTCAGCCACAGACTATCATCCACACACCGTCAGCTCCAGACCGTCAGCCACATACTGCCAGCCACAGACTATCATCCACACACCGTCAGCTCCAGACCGTCAGCCACATACTGCCAGCCACAGACTATCATCCACACACCGTCAGCCATAGACCGTCAGCCACAGACTATCCTCCACACACTATCACCCACAGACTATCCTCCACACACCGTCAGCTCCAGACCGTCAGCCGCAGTTCGTCAGCCTCATGACCCTGAGCGCCTCATAAGTCCTCATGGCGTGACTCATTTCCCTCGCCCTCATGACACGCCTCCTCGAAAAAGGGAATATTTCGAATCATGACCATTTTTGGGCTTGGGGTCCGGGCGGAGTGCTTGCGCGCCCGCTCTGCTCGCTTTGCTTTGTCTTTTTCTTCGTTATTGTTGTTGTTTTTGTTGTCTTTTTTTCTTGTTCTTTGGCTTTTGTTTTTGTTGTTGTTTTGTTCTCCTTTCTTTCTTTTTCTTCGTTATTGTTGTTGTTTTGTTGTCTTTTTTTTCTTGTTCTTTGGCTTTTGTTTTTGTTGTTGTTTTATCGTTCTTTTTTTCTTTTTCTTGGCTTTTGTTTTTGTTGTTTTGTTGTCCTTTTTTCTTGACTTTTGTTTTTGTTCTTGTTTTGTTCTCCTTTCTTTCTTTTTCTTTGTTTTGTTATTGTTTGGTTGTCCTTTTTCCTCTTTCTTTTTTTGTTATTGTTTTGCTGTTCTTTTTTCTTTTTTATTTGGCTTTTGTTTTTGTTGTTGTTTTATCGTTCTTTTTTCTCCTTTTCTTGGCTTTTGTTTTTGTTGTTTTGTTGTCTTTTTTTTGTCTTGTTATTGTTTTGTGTCTTTTTTTCTTGGCTTTTGTTTTTATTTAAGTTTAGTCGTTATTTTTTGTCTCTTTTTGTGTCTGTTTCATTTATCTATTTCCATTTGTTTTATTTTCTTTTTTGTCGCTATTTTTTGTGTCTCTTTTGTGTCTATTCCCTTTGTTTATTCTTATTTATCTGTCTATGCTTTCCTGTGTCTTTGTCTTTGTCTCCGTCTCTGTCTCTGACATGTCTTGTTTTGTCCTATCGTGACATGTCTTGTCAAGTCACTTCATGTCTTCACGTCATTTCTTGTCATGTCATGATTTTACGTCATTTCTTGTCATGTCACTTCATGTCTTCATGTCATTATTTGTCATGTCATGATTTTACGTCATTTCTTGTCATGTCATATCTTCACGTCATTTCTTGTCATGTCATATCTTCACGTCACTTCTTGTCATGTCATGATTTTGTGTCATTTCTTGTCATGTCATATCTTCACGTCATTTCTTGTCATGTCATATCTTCCCGTCATTTCTTGTCATGTCATATCTTCCCGTCATTTCTTGTCATGTCATATCTTCCCGTCATTTCTTGTCATGTCATATCTTCCCGTCATTTCTTGTCATGTCATATTTTCCCGTCATTTCTTGTCATGTCACTTCATGTCTTCACGTCATTATTTGTCATGTCATGTCAAAATACAACACATGTCAATACAATTATATTAGATTAAGAAAATGGGAAGCAAGGGAAGATATTTTCTATATCTATATTTTTATTTTTCCATTTATATTGCTATCTATCCATATACCTATCAATATGTCTGTCTGTCTGTCTTTCTGTCTATCTATCGATCTATCTATCTGCCAACCAGTTAATCGATTGGTAAATCTATCTATATATCTATCTGTATTTGTCTCTATGTCTATTTACCTATCTATCTATCTGTCTGTGTGTCTTTCTTTATTTATCTGTCAGCCAGTTACTATATCTATCTATCTTTTCATCTCTTTATCTATCTATCTATCTATCCATCCATTCATCTATCTGTCTGTCTGGCTGTTTACTTATCTATCTATATATGTGTCTATCTATCTATTTATCTATCAATCAATTACTCTATCTATCTGTCTTTCCATCTCTCCATCTATCTATCTATCTGTTCATCCATCCATCTATCTGTCTGTCCGTCTGTCTATTTACATATCTATCTATCTGTGTGTCTCTATCTATTTATCTATCAACCAGTTACTCTATTTAACTGTATTCTCATCTCTTTCTCTCTCTCTCTCTCTATCTATCTATCTATCTATCTGTCTATCTATCTATCCATCCATCTATCTATCTATCTATCCAGCTATCCATCGACCTGTCTATCTATCAATATATTGTATATTTCTTAAGCACAATTTCACCATACCAACCATAAATACATCACCACATTGTACCTTTAAAAACATATTAATTCTTAAACATTTTTCTCCACTAAAATTACATCCTATGTCGCTGCATTCGATACATTTGGAATAAATCTGAAGAAAGGTTTGAATGAGAATAAATCTCTTCACAATACAATAGATGCATTTAACCGGTTTCGATTCTATCTCCCTCAGCAATACACGTCGTATTTCTGACGGAGATGCGATCGAAAACCGGTTAAACGCATCTATTGTATTGTGAAGATATCCGTTCTCATTCTTTCCTTTTTTTCTACATTTCTCGCAGTGAATTTTTTTTTCACATTCGTGGGTAAAGTTGTTCATCCGGCATGAGGTTTTGCTGAGTGTCAAGTTTTCAAGTTGTCTTATGAGGCCGGCATGTGGGTCACTTTCATCTGTGGGGGAACTGGCATGGGATGAGAGAATTTTTTTGTCTTGTTTTCTAAAATATTTGTAGCTTGTGTTTCAGATTTAGCATTGACTGAGCATAGATTATCTTATTTTTCTAACTTATAAAATTAATCAATATGTATGCCAAGTTAATACACACACAAACACAAACACACGCACACACACACACAAACAAATAATAACACACACACACACACAAACACACGTACATACACCCCCCCCACACACACACACTCAAACCTCCAAGCACATACACCCCCCCCCCCACACACACACACACTCACACACACAAACCTCCAAGCACATACACCCCCCACACACATACACCCGCACCACCTCACAACCCACCCTCACCCACACCCCCACACACTCAAACCTCCAATCACACATATGCCCACCCACAACCCCCCCCTCATCCCCCCCTCCCTCACACCCCCACACCCCCCCACACACATTCAAACCTCCAATCACACACACACACCCACCCACCCACCCACAACCCCCCCCTCATCCCCCCCTCCCTCCCACCCCCACACCTCCC
This sequence comes from Penaeus vannamei, assembly GCF_042767895.1. Taxonomy (NCBI): domain Eukaryota; kingdom Metazoa; phylum Arthropoda; class Malacostraca; order Decapoda; family Penaeidae; genus Penaeus; species Penaeus vannamei. The sequence goes on from NC_091590.1 coordinate 166,768, forward strand.
ACACACTCAAACCTCCAACCACAGCACTATGGAAGCGAGGCACCAAGACGGGCATATGAATGGCATTATGAGGTGCCAAGGGACAGGTGCGGAGGGACAGGTGCGGAGGGACAGGTGCGCAGGGCAGGTGGCACGGGCACGAGAGGCGGCTGAGGTTTGACTGACACGGCGACGGGGAGGTCACACGTACCCAGCCGTACCCTGTCACACCCGGCTGAGGCGGGGGCTGGCTCGCTAGATTTCTTGTTCTTATTCTGATTTGTTTTTTTTCTTGGTCCTTTTCGTTGTTTTATTATTATTCTGCTGCTTCTTATTCTTCATTTTTTCTTATTCCTTTTTTTCTTGGTATTTTTCGTTTTTTTTTTATTATTATTATGCTTCTTATTCTTCTTTTTCATAATTTTTTCTTATTCCTTTTTCGTTTTTTTTTATTATTATTCTGCTGCTTCTTATTCTTTGTTTTCTCGATCTTTTTCGCTTTTTGTTTTGTTATTATTATTATTATTCTGTTTCTCTGTCACACCCGGCTGAAGGCGGAGGCTGGCTCGCTAGATTTCTTGTTCTTGTGTTTTGTTTTTTTCTTGGTCCTTTTTCGTGTTTTTTTTGTTATTATTCTGCTTCTTCTTGTTCTTCATCATTTTTTTCTTATTCCTTTTTTTCTTGGTCTTATTCGTCTTTTTTTTGTTATTATTATCATTCTGCTTCTTCTTATTCTTCATCATTTTTTTCTTATTCCTTTTTTTCTTGGTCTTATTCGTCTTTTTTTTGTTATTATTATCATTCTGCTTCTTATTCTTCTTCATCAATTTTTCTTATTCCTTTTTCGTTTTTTTTATCATTATTACTCTGCTTCTTCTTCTGTTTTATATAATTATCTTTTATATTTATCTATTCCTTTCGTAGTTTTCTTATGATAATTTTATTTCTTGTTCGACGATTATGAATAAAATTAAGTAGCTCTCGTCAAGATTATTGATAAGCAGATTAGTCTTGAGATCAATGGTATCTGGGTCTCTATGTTCCTTCTTATTTTTATTCTTTTTCTTTGTCTTCTTGTTATTTTCGTTTTCTTTTTCTATTTTGCTTCTCCATCATTTTCTTCTTCTTTTCTCTTCTGTTACTTCTCCATCATCATCTCCTTCTTCTTCTTCTTCTTTGTCTTCTTTTTCTTTTTCGTTTTTTTTCCTCTTCTGCTCCTCCATTATCATCATCTTCTTCGTCTTTTTGTTTCTTTTCGTTTTTTTTTTCTCTTATGCTTTTCCATCATCAACTGCTTCATCTTCTTTTTCTTTTTCGTTTTTTTTTTCCTCTGTTTCTCCATCATCTTCTTTTTCTTTTTCATTTATTCCTCTCCTACTTCTCTATCATCATCTTCTTCTTCTTTGACTTCTTGTTCTTTTTCGCTTTTTCTCCTCTGTTCTCCACCATCTTTGTCTTCTTGTTCTTTTTCGTTTTTGCTTCTCTGCTTCTTCATCATCATCTTCCTTCTCGTTTTTTTTTCTCTTATGCTTCTCCATCATCTTCTTATTCTTCTTCTTCTTCTTCTTTGTCTTCATGTTCTTTTTCGTTTTTTCTCTTATGCTTCTCCATTATCATCATCTTTTTCTTCTTTGTCTTCTTGTTCTTTTTCGTATTTTTGTTCTCTTCTGCTTCTCCATCATCCTCTTCTTCATCTTCTTTTTCTTTTTCGTTTTTTTTTCCTCTGTTTCTCCATCATCTTCTTCTTTTTCATTTATTCCTATTCTACTTTTCTATCATCATCATCTTCTTCTTCTTCTTTGTCTTCTTGTTCTTTTTCGTTTTTGCTTCTCTGCTTCTTCATCATCATCTTCTTTCTCGTTTTTTTTTCTCTTATGCTTCTCCATCATCATCTCCTTCTTCTTCTTCTTTTTCGTTTTTTCTCTTCTGCTTCTCCATTATCATCATCTTTTTCTTCTTTGTCTTCTTGTTCTTTTCTCTTATGCTTCTCCATCATCTTCTTTTTCTTCTTCTTCTTCTTCTTTGTCTTCTTGTTCTTTTTCGTTTTTTTTTCTCTTATGCTTCTCCATTATCATCATCTTCTTCTTCTTCTTCTTTGTCTTCTTGTTCTTTTTCGTTTTTTTTCCTCTTCTGCTCCTCCATTATCATCATCTTCTTCGTCTTTTTGTTTCTTTTCGTTTTTTTTCTCTTATGCTTCTCCATCATCATCTTCTTCATCTTCTTTTTCTTTTTCGTTTTTTTTTTTCTCTGTTTCTCCATCATCTTCTTCTTCTTCTTCTTTGTCTTCTTCTTCTTCTTCGTTTTTTTTCTCTTCTGCTTCTCCATCATCATCATCTTCTTCTTCTTCTTCATCTTCTTCTTCTTCTTCTTTGTCTTCTTCTTCTTTTTCGTTTTTTTCTCTTCTGCTTCTCCATCATCATCATCTTCTTCTTCTTCTTCTTCATCACGGTAAAAAAATATATTATACCGTCAAGTTACATTTCTTATCAAAGATTTGTTGTTGATGGAAAGAACAATTGCAAAGATAGACATGATTATGAATAACAAATGAAAAAAAAAGAAAATGTTATAATGAAAATGGTGGTGATTATAACAAAACTGTATTGTATAATTTAATGAAATGTAATATCAGGATGGCTGGTAATAACAATATCAATAACTATTAACAATATCAATAACTATTGGTTTTAAAAGATAGATTAATTTTTATTATAATGAAATTGAATTGATAACAATGACAATGGTCGTGATAATGACCATCATCAGGACCACGATGGTGATGATGATGTGATGGTGATGGTGGTGATGATGGTGATGGTGATGATAATGATAATGATGATAATGATAATGGTGATAGTGATGGTGATGGTGATAGTGGTAGTGGTGGTGATGATGATGATAATGATAATGGTGATGATAATGGTGATAGTGATGGTGATAGTGGTGGTGATGATAATAGTGATGGTGGTTTTGATGATGATAGTGATGATGATGGTGATGTGATGATGATAATGATAATGATGATAATGGTGATGGTGATAGTTACGGTGATGATGGTGATGGGATGGTGTTGGTGATAAGGATAATGGTGATGACAATAGCTATTCAAATAAAATGTATAGGAGAACAAACGTCAAAGTTTTTCATACAAATAGTACAGAGATGTACACACACACACACACACACACACACACACACACACACACACACACACACACACACACACACACACACATACACACACACACACACACACACACACACATACACAGAAAGAGAGAGAGGCAGAGGGAGAGAGAGAGAAAGAGAGAGAGAGAGAGAGAGAGAGACAGAGAGAGAGAGAGAGAGAGAGAGAGAGAGAGAGAGAGAGAGAGAGAGAGAGAGAGAGAGAGAGAGAGAGAGAGAGAGAGAGAGAGAGAGAGAGAGGGAGGGAGGAGGGAGAGGAGAGGGAGAGGGAGGGGAGGAGAGGAGAGAGAGAGAGAGAGAGAGAGAGAGAGAGAGAGAGAGAGAGAGAGAGAGAAGAGAGAGAGAGAGAGAGAGAGAGAGAGAGAGAGAGAGAGAGAGAGAGAGAGAGAGAGGGAAAGAGAGAGAGAGAGAGAGGAAGAAAGAGAAAAGAAACAGAAAATAAAAGTAAAAAATAAAAATCCTCGTAATTGGTATTAAACAAGTAACCCCTGAAAGTTTATTACATTTTTTTTTTTTTTAACCTCGTCGAAATTGCTGCAACTCGTCAAGAAAAGGGGTTGTATTGTGGACTCGTTCTGAATACAGCTCTCATGTTTCACAGCCGCCATTTTGGACAGTCTGCATCGAATATTTAAGAAGTCGGAAACGCTCAAATTAAAATACCCCATATCAGCTGTACATGAAAAAATATACATACGTGGTTTCTATTAAGCAGTGTTTATCGTCTGAAGTCGCTTATGACGTAAATTGGGCATAATTGGTATTTGTTTTAAAGGCAGAATTTGACTTTAATGCGATTCTTCGTACAAACAATAAGCTCGTATATCAGAATCCATGACCAGGTGAATGAATGGGAGGCACGGCCGCTCCCGCAACACATGTAAATATGACTTGACACATGGCATACTACCAAGCAGATCTTTATCTCTCTCTTATTTTGCCGATCATAAATTTAGCGCCGCTGAACTGCTCCTCCCATCACAAACCGACGAAGATGGACGGGAAATAAACGAATCCAGAAGTCTAGAAACTATACCCAACATCCCGTCCGCCTAAAGAGAATAAATAAGGCTTCCCCCAAGGCGTGTGTTGCGGAGGCGGGCCGGGCTCCATTTCTTAGCCCCTGGACGCGGTCGATAACAGTGTGTACCTGACTCGCTTACTGAGTCAGTCTCGCTCCGGAGAGAGAGAGAGAGAGAGCCATGGCTGTTCACCCTGCGTCGCCCCGGAAAAAAAAAACACCAGCTGCTCTCTCTCACGCCGGTTTAGACACGACCCAGCCGCTCCCGTGAACCGAATGGCTCACGTCCGAGTCCGCGAGGTCCATCTGCATCCCTGCTTTATCGAATTTTGCGTTATTTTCCCAACCGAAGCGAGGAGTTTGGAAAAAGCAACCGGGCAGAAGCCACGCCCATCGCCGGCCGGCAGCCAATCATGAACCTTCCGACAAGACGGTATCCATAATGCAT
>NC_091590.1:196401-198901 GCF_042767895.1 Penaeus vannamei
TTTTAATCATACTAATAAACATTTTTAGACAGTTTTAATCATACTAATAAACATTTTTAGACAGTTTTAATCATACTAATAAACATTTTTAGACAGTTTTAATCATACTAATAAACTTTTTTAGACAGTTTTAATCATACTAATAAACATTTTTAGACAGTTTTAATCATACTAATAAACTTTTTTTTGACAGTTTTAATCATATTAATAAACATTTTTAGACAGTTTTATTCATACTAATAAACTTTTTTAGACAGTTTTGATCATACTAATAAACTTTTTTTTAGACAGTTTTAATCATACTAATAAACATTTTTAGACAGTTTTAATCATAGTAATAAACATTTTTAGACAGTTTTAATCATACTAATAAACATTTTTAGACAGTTTTAATCATAGTAATAAACATTTTTAGACAGTTTTAATCATACTAATAAACATTTTTAGACAGTTTTAATCATACTAATAAACTTTTTTTTTAGACAGTTTTAATCATACTAATAAACATTTTTAGACAGTTTTAATCATACTAATAAACATTTTTAGACAGTTTTAATCATACTAATAAACATTTTTAGACAGTTTTAATCATACTAATAAACATTTTTAGACAGTTTTAATCATACTAATAAACTTTTTTTAGACAGTTTTAATCATACTAATAAACATTTTTAGACAGTTTTAATCATACTAATAAACTTTTTTTAGACAGTTTTAATCATACTAATAAACTTTTTTTAGACAGTTTTAATCATACTAATAAACATTTTTAGACAGTTTTAGTCATACTAATAAACATTTTTAGACAGTTTTAATCATACTAATAAACTTTTTTAGACAGATTTAATCATACTAATAAACATTTTTAGACAGTTTTAATCATACTAATAAACATTTTTAGACAGTTTTAATCATACTAATAAACCTATAGATGATAGTTATATCTCGAGGAAGACTAATGGACCATTAATAAAAGACCTTACTTTACTTTTTTTTTTCATTTTTCTTTTTACTCGAATGAAACCCATAGAAACCCCAAATCTATATTCACTTAGCCAGAAATTCTATTACCAATAAATCAATAAACCAGGGCTCATATATTAAAAGAAAACAATTAAATTTATTTCATTTTATTCTTTAAACCAAAGCTCATATATTAAGAAAAAAAAACACAAGTTTATTTCATTTTATTCTTTCCACTCGAATAGTCTTGTGGTATAGACCCCCCCTCCCCCCCCAAAAAAAAACTCATGGATGAAAAAAATATATATATATTATTCTAATCTATTTCATTTCATTCTTTCAACTCGAATAAAAAAAAGGAAAAAAATCTCATGGATAAAAAATAATTACCTTAATCTATTAAATCTTATTTTTTTCTATTCGAATAAATTTGTGGTATACACCCCCCCCCCACCTAAAAAAAATCTCTTGAAAAAAAAATAGCATCAATCTATTTCATCTTATTCTTTCTACTCGAATATAAACTTGTGGTATAGACGCCCCCCCCTCCCCCACAGCCACCACCACCGCCACCACCACCACCACCACCAAAAAATAGAAAAAAAAAGAAAAAAAAAATACCCCACCACCACCACAAAAAAAAGAAATAAAAAAAAAATAAAAAAATAAAAATAAATAAAAATAAAAATAAATATTGATAATAAATAAATAAATAAATAAATAAATAAAAAGCGTGCACCTTGCTATCGAGTGCCCGGCCTCACCTCAGATCTGATCAAGTGATGCGACACCAATATTACATCATATCCTTCTCATACTGGTTCGTAGAGGATAAAAAAAAAAAAAAAAAACAAGGTGAAAAAAGTGTATGACTCAGATTATGCAATTACGTAAGATCCATTTTTTTTTCTCTCTCTCTTCTCTTCTTTCTTTCTCTCTGTATTTCACTCTGTCTGTCTGTCTCTCTGTCTGTCTTTCTCTGTCTGTCTGTCTGTCTGTCTGTCTTTCTCTCTTTCTCTCTCTGTCTTTGTCTTTCTCTCTCTCTCTCTCTCTCTGTCTTTCTCTCTCTGTCTGTCTGTCTTTCTCTCTCTCTTTGTCTTTCACTCTGTCTGTTTGTCTGTCTGTCTCTCTCTCTCGCTCTCTCTCTCTCTCCCTTTCTCTCTCTTTCTCTCTCTGTCTGTCTTTCTCTCTGTCTTTCTCTCTCTGTTTGTCTGTCTTTCTCTGTCTTTCTCTCTCTCTGTCTTTCTCTGTCTGTCTGTCTGTCTGTCTGTCTGTCTGTCTGTCTCTGTCTTTTCTCTCTCTCTCTCTCTCTCGCGTCTATTCTGTCTGTCTCTCTCTCTCTCTCTCTCTCTCTCTCTCTCTCTCTCTCTCTCTCTCTCTCTCTCTCTCTCTCTCTCTCTCTCTCTCTCTCTCTCTCTCTCTCTCTCTCTCTCTCTCTCTCTCTCTCTCTCTCTCTCATCTTTCTTTTTTCATCTTTTTTGCTGTTCTAGTTTCATTTTTGTGTGAAAATCTTCTCGTGGATTTGATGAGATTGTAA
>NC_091590.1:203901-206401 GCF_042767895.1 Penaeus vannamei
TTAAGTATTAAAGTTAAAGTTAAAGTTAAAGTCAAAGTTAAAGTTAAAGTTAAAGTCAAAGTCAAAGTCAAAGTCAAAGTCAAAGTCAAAGTCAAAGTCAAAGTCAAAGTCAAAGTCAAAGTCAAAGTCAAAGTCAAAGTCAAAGTCAAAGTTAAAGTTAAAGTTAAAGTTAAAGTTAAAGTTAAAGTTAAAGTTAAAGTTAAAGATTTCAATAGTGTTCCATGGCCCCCTTAAAGGTTGGCAAATCCTGATTTTAACCGGTTTCGAATATATTTTTCTCAGAAATACCTCTCTTGTGAAATTATCCGTTGGCATCCATAATTCTCTACTTCGTTATTAGTTCGACAATTGCACACAGACGGACAGAAAATAACTTCTTGCCTATACATACAAAAGGAATGTATGTTTTTGTTTGTGCAATAGAGAAAGAGAGAGAGAGGGAGGGAGGGAGGGAGGGAGGGAGGGAGAAGAGGGAGAGAGGGGGAGGGAGGAGAGGGAGGGAAGAGGGAGGGAGGGAGGGAGGAGGGAGAGAGAGAGAAAGAGAGAGAGAGGGAGGGAGGAGGGAGGGAGGGAGGGGAGAGGGAGGGAGGGAGGGAGGGAGGGAGGGAGGGAGGGAGGGAGGGAGGGAGGGAGAGAGAGAGAGAGAGAGGGAGAGATACAGAGAGAGAGAGAGGGAGAGAGAGAGGGGGAGGGAGGGAAAAAGAAAGAGACAGGGAGAGGGATAGAGAGAGAGAGAGAGAAAGAGAGAGGAGGGAGAGAGAGAGGGGGAGAGAAGAGAGAGAGAGAGAGAGAGAGAGAGAGAGAGAAAGTTGTTGTTGTTGTTGTTGAGAGAGAGAGAGAGAGACAGACAGACAGACAGACAGACAGACAGACAGACAGACAGACAGACAGAGACAGAGAGAGAGAGAGTGAGTGAATGAGTGAGAGAGAGAAAGAAAGAAAGAAAGAAAGAAAGAGAGAAAGAGAAAAAAAGAAAGAGAGAAAGAGCGAGAGAGAGAGAGAGGGAAAAAAAATTAATCCAGTTATCCTTTGCTCGTGGAAGGCATCGGCAACATGGACACTTGATTCTCGAGACAAATTCCTGACATTCCAATCTGATCGAGCTCATGTATTTTGGGGGAATTAAATAAAAGTTTATGAGAGCTCTCCGGCCACTGACGATCCACTGAAATTTCTGTTTATGGCTTACGGCTTCCCTGGGTCGGTGCTGCCATCTCTCGGCGGGGCGGCGAAACGTGCGACTTTCTCCAGGCTTTCGTAGTTTCCTTTTTGATTCTCTTTCTCTGTCTTTCTCTCTTTTTCTTTCTCTTTATCTTTCTCTTTTTCTTTTTCTTTTTCTTTCTTTCTTTTCTCTCTCTTATCTCTCTCTCTTTCTCTTCTTTCTCTCTCTCTCTCTCTCTCTCTCTCTCTCTCTCTCTCTCTCTCTCTCTCTCTCTCTCTCTCTCTCTCTCTCTCTCTCTCTCGTTTCACTCTACCCATACCTATCTTTACTTCTCTTCTGTGCTTCTTTTCTTCCCTCATCTTTTCACCCAATTCTCCCTCCTCCTCTTCCCTTTTTGCTTCCCCTTTTCACTCCCCCACCACCTACCACCACCTTCCACTCCCTTTCCTCCTCCTCCTTCGCCCCTCCGTCCCTATTTCCCATCTTTCATTCCTCCCTCATTCCCCCCTGCTCCCTCCTCTCTCTTTCCCCTTCCCTCCTCCCCCTCCCCTCTCCTTCCCCCTCCCTTCTTCCCCTCCTTCCCCTCCTTCCTCCTCCTTCCCCCTCCTTCCTTCCTCTTCCTTCCCCCTCCTCCCCCCTCTCTCTCCCCCTCCCTTCTTTCGTTTTCCTCCTCCTTCCCCCCTCCCTTCCCCCTATCTCCCTCCCTCTCCTCCACTCCTCTCCTTCTTTCGTCCCTCCCTTCCTTCCCCCTCCCTTCCCTCCTTCCTCCTCCCTCCTCTCTCTCCCCCTTCCCCTTCCTTCGTCCTCCCTCCTCCCTCCCTTCCATCCCTCCTCCCTCCCCATCTTACCTTACCCTAACCCATGAGGCGATGACTGACCCCCGATCTAGTTGGGGTCGAAGAGATACTGCTTGACCTTCTCCCCCCCACCCCCCCTCCCCCCACCCCCGCCAGGTCACTACTGGTTAGATCATCACTACTTTTCTATCTATCTATTTATTTATCTATTTATCTCCCTTCCCTCTCTATCTATCTATCTATTTATCTATTTATCTCCCTCCCCTCTCTATCTATCTATTTATCGATTTATCTATCTAGGTATGCTATCTATCTCCTCATCCCCTCTCTCTCTATCTATCTAGTTATCTATCTTTCTATCTATCTATACTGTCCTATCTCACTCTCCACCTCTATCTCTCTCTCTCCCCCTCTCTCTCTCTCTCTCTCTCTCTCTATCTCTCTCTCTCTCTCTCTCTCTCTCTCTCTATCTCTCTCTCTCTATCTCTCTCTTTGTGCTCTCCTCCTTCCCCCTCCTTCTCTCTCCTCCTCTGCTCTCTCT
>NC_091590.1:218901-231401 GCF_042767895.1 Penaeus vannamei
TATATTTTTAAAATGTCTATAAAATAACCGTCACGCCTTCAAAGAAAATAGTCTCGATATTCTCACTCAAAAATACGAATATTATCACCATTTTTTTTTCGAGAAAGTTCCGAGCGAAGGTTTTAGCAATGAATAAGTTGACGAAGATGAATGAAAGAAGAATATACAATGGTCGAGCAGAATATATGAATATAAAGAAAGGTCTTTTGAAAGAAAACCTCTTATCATTACGATAAAAAAGACAAAAAAAAGAGATAGTTGTTTTTTTTTTGTTCGTGTTGAAAACCTCTTATCATTACGATAAAAAAAGACAAAAAAAAAAAGAGATAGTTTTTTTTTTCGTGTTGCAAAGACTTTGTTCCTGGGAATTAACTTTGCAAAATGGATCTGATTGCAATTATCAGCAAATTGTTGGTTTTTAGAGGGATTTTAAGATCTATTTTTTTTTTTTTTTTTTGTAATATATCCCTAAAAAAATCATTGAAGAGACACAGATTATTTTAAGGTCTAAAGTTTTTTTCTTTTTTTTTTTGTAATATATCCCTAAAAAAACATTGAAGAGACACAGATGAAGATGTGAATAGACGGAGAGGTGAATAATAATACATGATTGATAAAGAAAAAAGTCGAGAAGAACGAAAAAAAGAGAAACAAATAAAAAAAATTCTATGAAAAAAAAGATAATTCTTTTGTTAATATATCACTAAAAAAAACATTGAAGAGACACAGATAAAGATGTGAATAGACGGATAAGTGAATAATAATACATGATTGAATAAAGAAACAAATAAAAAAGAACGAAAAAAGAGAGAAAAAAAAATCTAAGGAAAAAAATAAAATAATAATAATAATTCTTTTGTTAATATATCACTAAAAAATATTGAAGAGACACAGATGAAGATGTGAATAGATGGAAAGGTGAATAACAATACATGATTGATAAAGAAAAAAGTAAAAAAGAACGAAAAAAAGAGAAACAAATAAAAAAAAATTCTATGAAAAAAAAGATAATTCTTTTGTTAATATATCACTAAAAAAAACATTGAAGAGACACAGATAAAGATGTGAATAGACGGAGAGGTGAATAATAATACATGATTGATAAAGAAAAAAGTAAAAAAGAACGAAAAAAAGAGAAACAAATTAAAAAAAAAAAATCTAAGGAGAGAAATAAAATAATAATAATAATAATTCTTTTGTTAATATATCCCTAAAAAAACATTGAAGAGACACAGATGAAGATGTGAATAGACGGAGAGGTGAATAATAATACATGATTGATAAAGAAAAAAGTAAAAAAAGAACGAAAAAAGAGAAACAAAAAAAAAAAAATCTAAGGAAAAAAATTAAATAATAATAATAATTCTTTTGTTAATATATCACTAGAAAAAACATTGAAGAGACACAGATGAAGATGTGAATAGACGGAAAGGTGAATAATAATACATGATTGATAAAGAAAAAAGTCAAAAAGAACGAAAAAAAGAGAAACAAATAAAAAAAATCTATGAAAAAAAAGATAATTCTTTTGTTAATATATCACTAAAAAAAACATTGAAGAGACACAGATAAAGATGTGAATAGACGGAAAGGTGAATAATAATACATGATTGATAAAGAAAAAAGTCAAAAAGAACGAAAAAAGAGAAACAAATAAAAAAAAATCTAAGGAAAAAAATAAAATAATAATAATAATTCTTTTGTTAATATATCACTAAAAAAAACATTGAAGAGACACAGATGAAGATGTGAATAGACGGAAAGGTGAATAACAATGCATGATTGGATAAAAAAAAGTCAAAAATAACGAAGAAAAAGAAACAAACAAACAAAAAAAATCCTAAGGAGAGAAAAATAAATAATACTCGAAAAGAACAAATAGAAGAAAAAAGAAACAAAAAAAGAACAAATAGAAGAAAAAAGAAACAAAAAAAGAACAAAAAGAAGAAAAAAGAAACAAAAAAAAGAATAAATAGAAGAAAAAAGAAACAAAAAGAACAAATAGAAGAAAAGAAGAAACAAAAAAAAGGCAAATAGAAGAAAAAGAAACAAAAAAAAGACAATAGAAGAAAAAGAAACAAAAAAAGATACAAATGAATATGAAAAAGAGAAGCAAAAAAGAAACAAATAGAAGAAAAAAGAAACAAAAAAAAGAACAAATAGAAGAAAAAAGAGAAAAATAATTAAAAAAAACAATCCAAGGAAAAAAAAAAACTAAATAAATATTAAAAGACACGAATAACATTAATGAACGTTCGGGATTAAAAAAAAATAAAAAAATAAAAAAATAAAATAAATAATAATACGTATATACATCCTTCACTCGGGATTAAAAAAAAAAATAAATAAATAATAATAATAATACGATTATCCATCCTTCATTCGGAATTTGAAAAAAATAATGATAATAATAATAATAATACGTTTATACATCCTTCACTCGGGATTAAAAAAAAAAAAAAAAAAAAAAAACATACATCCTTCACTTGGGATTTGAAAAAAAAATAAAATAAAATAAAAGTTCATACATCCTTCACTCGGGATTAAAAAAGATAAATAAATAAATAATAATAATAATACGTTTAAACATCCTTCACTCGTTACTTAAAATAAATAAATAAATACGTATATACATCCTTCACTAGCAACTTAAAAAAAAAAACTATATACATCCTTCACTTGGGACTTGAAAAATATATATATTAATAATACGTTTATACATCCGTCACTTGGGATAAAAAATAAATAAAATAAAATAAAAGTTTATACATTCTTCACTCGGGAATAAAAAAAAAAAAAAAAAAAAAAAGAAAAAAAAGGTATATACATCCTTCACTCAGCATTAAAAAAAAGAAAGAAAGAAAAAAAAAACGTTTATACATCCTTCACTTGGGATAATAATAATAATAACAATAATAATGATAATAATAATAATAATAATAATAATAATAAAACATCCTTCACTCAGCATTAAAATAATAATAATAATAATAATAATACTTATACACATCCTTCACCTCCCTCACTTGTAGGACTTCTCAGCCAGTCCAGCGCCTTCGAGGAAACACCATCACACGTATTAGAGGTATTTACGACCCGCCTTTATCGCAAATAAAGGAGACAAAACAATGGAGTCGCTGTCTATAAGTCAGTCGTCACGGAGAGAGAGAGGGAGGGAGGGAGGGAGAGAGGGGGGGTGGAGAGGGGACGAGGGGGGGGAGAGGGAATGAGGGGGAGAGGAGGGTGGAGGGAGGGAGGGAGGGGAGAGGGAAGGGGGAGGGAGGGAGGGAAGAGGAGAGAGGGAGAGAGAAAGGGAGGGAGGTGAGAGGGGGAGAGAAGGGGAAGGAGAGAGAGAGAGAGGGAGTGAAGGAGGGAGGGAGAGGAAGGGAGGGAGAGGAGAGGAAGGAGAGGGAGGTGAAGAGAGGGAAGAGACGGGGGGAGGGAGAGAGGGAGGAGGTAGAGGTAGAATAGGGAGGGGAGGAAGGAGGGAGGGAAGGGGGGGTGGAGAGGGGGTGTGGAGAGGAGGGGGAGAGAAGAGGGAGAGAGGGAGAGGGAGGGAGGGAAGGGGAGGGTGGAGAGGGAGGGAGAGGGAGAGGGAGGGAAGGGGGTGGAGAGAGAGAGGGGAGTGAGGAGAGGGAGAGGAGAGGGAGGGAGGGAGGGGGAAGGGGAAGGAGACAGAAATACAGAGAGAGAGAGAGAGAGAGAGAGAGAGAGAGAGCAAATAAAGTCTAAAAGACAGGGTCGTCACAGAAAGAGAGAGAGAGAGAGGTAGGAAGGAGAAGGGGAGAGAGAGAGAAAGGGGAGGAAGGAAGAGAGAAAGCGGGGGAGGGAGAGAGGGGAGAGAGAGAGAGAGAGAGAGAGACAGACAGACAGACAGACAAACAGACAGACAGAGAGAACAAATAAAGAGAGAGAATCTGACAGAAAGTAGAAAGAATGAGACACAAAGAGAATGAAAATAAAAGAGAGAAAAGCAAGAGAAATGCCCCACGGTATGTATTGGACACATCTCGGTGCGTCACTCATTATAGTGAGTCTGCCCGCTCGCACAGGTGGCCGCAACAACACGGGGTTCTGACATGATGTCATATTGAAGTGAGGACTGCACGTTCAGCCCGCCATCTGGACTCCTCCCTGCCGCTGAAGCAGGACCGAGCGAGGCTAAAAGGAGGAGAACCGCTTCGTTTTGTACTCCTGAAGGTGGTGAAGCGACGGGGACGAGGCTGAGGTTCGTGGAATTTGGAATTTTGAAGATAATTTGATGGGTTGATGGATCGGGGTGGGTGAGGGTGGGGTGGGGGTGGGTGAGGGTGAGGGTGGGGGTGCTACCGCAAGGTGCCGGCTCAGCACTTTCCTTCGTCGCCTCAGTACGGTGTGGGGGGGGGGGGGGGTTAACAGTAACGGTGGTAGAGAGAGAGGGAGAGGGGAGCGGGAGAGGGGGGAGAGGGAGGGAAGGAGGGAGGAAGGTGGGAGGAAGAGGGAGAGGGGAGGGAGAGGGAAGAGAGAGAGAGAGAGAGAGATGATGGGGGAGAGGGAAGGGAGAGAGGGAGATAGGGAGAGAGGGAGGGATGATGGAGGGGAGAGGGAAGGAGGGAAGGGGAGATAAGGGGGAAAGGGAGGTAGGGAGGGAGAGATAGAAAGGAAGAGAGAGAGAGAGAAAGACAGAGTGTGAGATAGAGAGAGAGAGAGACAGAGTGTGAGATAGAGAGAGGGAGAGAGAGAAGAGAGAGAAAAAACACTATGCACGAAAGAGGTTTATTAAAAGATGAGACAACATTTTCGAAAGTCTTTTTTCTTCTTCTTCTTCTTTAAGGAGAAGACGAAATGTACAACAATTTCGACAAACGTTGCTCCATCTCCCTCTCTCTCTCTCTGGGCAATAATCAACACGTTTTATACCAACTGTCACCTTTTTTTCCCATTTCTTTCTTTCCCTCTTTTTCTATCCGTTTCATCACCACGGAATAGTGTTTTGTCCTTCATAATATCAGCATGCATATTGCCCCTGTAGCCTGGCAGGGGAGCCTCATCAACACAGCAGGTGCATAGTACTCCCGTGCCACCTCCGGGTGCTATCGGGTAGACATCAGCTGTGCTCTAGAAAACACCGAGCGATGACTCACCCCTTTCTGACCTCCCTCTCTCTCTCTCTCTCTCTTTCCTCTTTCTCTTTTCTCTCTCTCTATCTATCTATCTATCTATCTCTCTTTCCTCTTTCTCTCTCTCTCTCTCTTCTGTTTGTCTGTTTCCCTCTCTCTATCTATCTATCTCTCCCTCTCTCTCTATCTCTCTTCCTCTCTCCTTCTTCCTCCCTCTCTCTCTCTATCTATCTCTCCCTCTCTCTCTCTCTCTTCCTCTCTCTTCCTCCCTCTCTCTCTCTCTGTCTCTGTCTCTCTCTCTCTCTCTCTCTCTCTCTCTCTCTCTCTCCCCTCTCTCTCACCCCCTGAACCCACCCTCTGAACCCACCCCAGAGCCCACCCGGAACGTCCTCAGTGGGTCAAGTGGGTCAGCCTCCCCCTTTCTCTGCCGATCAGTCGCCAGCTGGACCTCGGCGGCGAGTTCCTGGTGCCTTCGAGTCCGACCTGAAGGACAAGGGGCTTTGCGAGTCCTGTGGGGCGTCCTGTGCAACCCTCTTTGAGTTCCTCGGTGAATCTTGCTGTTATGAGTCGTGAGTGGGTGAGTCCCGTGTCGTGAGTCTAACGTGAGTCCTCCGTCAGTTCTTGTGCGATTCAAGCAGAGTCGTTTACAGGGCGTTCGAGGGTCCCGATTGAGTCCTAGGTCAAAGCTGAGCCTTTCCTAAGTCCTCCGAGAGTCCAGATTGAGTCCTGAGTCAATCCCAAGTCGTTCGAGGTTCCCACGTCCCACGTCAAGTCTAAGTCATTCACAAGTCCTTCGAGAGTCCTGCGTGAGTCCTATGCCAAACTTGAGCCGTTCCCGAGTCGTTGGAGAGTCGCGTTTGAGTCCTTCCTCAAACCTGACTCCTCCACAAGTCCTGCGTGAGCCTCCCCGCCCGTCTATCTCGAGTGAGTCCTCCCCGAATCTCCCACGAGTCATCCCCCCTTTTGATTCCTACATCTTGAATCAAATCCTCCGACTTCCCACTCCACGAATCCTACCCAAATCCTTCCCCTAAACCCCCACAAATCCCCCCCCCCACGAGAAAATCCTAACCCCTAAAAAAATGTCACCCTCGACCTCACGGACCTGAACTCGAGGCGACCAGGAGTGTGAAGGAAGCTGTACCCGAGAGAGAAGAAAAAAAAAAAGGATATTAAAAGGTCACCCTCGACCTCACGGACCTGAACTCGAGGCAGCAAGTAGTGTGAGGAAGCTGTACCCCGTGAAGAGAGAGAAAAAGGTCACCCTCGACCTCACGGACCTGAACTCGAGGCGACAAAGCAGTGTGAAGGAAGCTGTACCCGAGAGAGAGAGAGAAAAATGTCACCCTCGACCTCACGGACCTGAACTCGAGGCGACCAGGAGTGTGAAGGAAGCTGTACCCGAGACAGAAGAAAAGAAAAAGGATATTAAAAGGTCACCCTCGACCTCACGGACCTGAACTCGAGGCGACCAGGAGTGTGAAGGAAGCTGTACCCGAGAGAGAGAGAGAAAAATGTCACCCTCGACCTCACGGACCTGAACTCGAGGCGACCAGGAGTGTGAAGGAAGCTGTACCCGAGAGAGAGAGAGAAAAATGTCACCCTCGACCTCACGGACCTGAACTCGAGGCGACCAGGAGTGTGAAGGAAGCTGTACCCGAGAGAGAAGAAAAAGAAGGTCACCCTCGACCTCACGGACCTGAACTCGAGGCGACAAAGGAGTGTGAAGGAAGCTGTACCCGAGAGAGAAGAAAAAAAAGGTCACCCTCGACCTCACGGACCTGAACTCGAGGCGACCAGGAGTGTGAAGGAAGCTGTACCCGAGAGAGAAGAAAAAAAAGGTCACCCTCGACCTCACGGACCTGAACTCGAGGCGACCAGGAGTGTGAAGGAAGCTGTACCCGAGAGAGAAGAAAAAAAGGTCACCCTCGACCTCACGGACCTGAACTCGAGGCGACAAAGGAGTGTGAAGAAAGCTGTACCCGAGACAGAAGAAGAAAAAAAAATAAGGATATTAAAAGGTCACCCTCGACCTCACGGACCTGATCTCGAGGCGACAAAGGAGTGTGAAGGAAGCTGTACCTGAGAGAGAAGAAAAAAAAGGTCACCCTCGACCTCACGGACCTGAACTCGAGGCGACGAAGGAGTGTGAAGGAAGCTGTACCCGAGAGAGAAGAAAAAAAAGGTCACCCTCGACCTCACGGACCTGAACTCGAGCCGACCAGGAGTGTGAAGGAAGCTGTACCCGAGAGAGAAGAAAAAAAAGGTCACCCTCGACCTCACGGACCTGAACTCGAGGCGACAAAGGAGTGTGAAGGAAGCTGTACCTGAGAGAGAAGAAAAAAAAGGTCACCCTCGACCTCACGGACCTGAACTCGAGGCGACAAAGGAGTGTGAAGAAAGCTGTACCCGAGACAGAAGAAGAAAAAGGTCACCCTCGACTACTCACGGACCTGAACTCGAGGCCGACCAAGGGAGTGTGAGAGGAAAGCTGTACCCGAGAGAGAAGAAAAAAAAGGTCACCCTCGACCTCACGGACCTGAACTCGAGGCGACGAAGGAGTGTGAAGGAAGCTGTACCCGAGAGAGAAGAAAAAAAAGGTCACCCTCGACCTCACGGACCTGAACTCGAGGCGACCAGGAGTGTGAAGGAAGCTGTACCCGAGAGAGAAGAAAAAAAGGTCACCCTCGACCTCACGGACCTGAACTCGAGGCGACCAGGAGTGTGAAGGAAGCTGTACCCGAGAGAGAAGAAAAAAAAGGTCACCCTCGACCTCACGGACCTGAACTCGAGGCGACAAAGGAGTGTGAAGGAAGCTGTACCCGAGAGAGAAGAAAAAAAAGGTCACCCTCGACCTCACGGACCTGAACTCGAGGCGACCAGGAGTGTGAAGGAAGCTGTACCCGAGAGAGAAGAAAAAAAAGGTCACCCTCGACCTCACGGACCTGAACTCGAGGCGACCAGGAGTGTGAAGGAAGCTGTACCCGAGAGAGAAGAAAAAAAAGGTCACCCTCGACCTCACGGACCTGAACTCGAGGCGACAAAGGAGTGTGAAGGAAGCTGTACCCGAGAGAGAAGAGAAAAAAAAGGGGGGGGATATTAAATGGACTCCTCGTCAGGCTTCCTTCCACACACACACACACACACACACGCCAGGAAATTGACTGTTCGAAGGGTTTCCGATCAAGTTTGCGACCGTCGCTCTCTCGGTCGCTCTCTCGGTCGCGTCTTGTCGGTGTTTGAGTTCAGGTTTCTTGATTGATTTAATTAATTGAGTTCAGGTTTCTTAATTAATTTGGGGGCGGGGATGGAGGTCGGGTTTTTAGGCTGAGGATGTGGGGATAGGTGTGTAGGTTTATTGCAGGTGTATTCAGGGACATGTTTTTTTCTTCTCTTTTCGTTATTTGTGTTTTAGTTTATATATATATATATATATATATATATATATATATATATATATATATATATATATATATATATATATGTATAGAGAGAGAGAGAGAGAGAGAGAGAGAGAGAGAGAATATGTAGAGAGAGAGAGAGAGATAGAGAGAATATAGAAATATATATATATGTATATATATATATGTATATATGTATATATGTATATATGTGTGTGTGTGTGTGTGTGTGTGTGTGTGTGAACGAAAAGAAAAAAAGAAAGAACAGAGAAAGAAAGAAAGAAGACGAAAATAAAGAAAGAGAGAGAAAGAAAGAAAGAAAGAAAGAAAGAAACCCCTCTATATCCATATCACTACTTCTCTCTTTATTCCCCGGCCTCGTCACACGAACACACACACACAAACGAAAAGAAAAAAGAAAGAAAGACAATAAAAACAATAATAAAAAACCACTAATAATAATTCCATCCACACAACATCGATCCTACGCCACACAGGAATCGAGATCTGCAGGACACTCTCGCCACAACAGCCGCCGTGACGACTGCTTGCGAATCGTAAGGGGCAGATGCAGGCTGTCGGGGCCTCTTGCTCGCATCTCAAGAGGGGTGGACAGTGCTGTTGTTGTTGTTTGTTTGTTGGTTGTTGTTGTTGTTGTTGTTTGTTGTTGTTGTTGTTTGCTGTTGTTTTTGTTTGTTTTGTTTGTTGTTGTTGTTTGTTGTTGTTGTTGTTCTTATTCTTATTCTTGGTATTGTTCTTGTTGTTATTATTTGTTTGTTGTTGTTGTTGTTGTTCTTCTTGTTGTTGGTATGGTTGTTGGTTGTTGTTTGTTGCTGTTGCCTTCGTTCTTATTCTTATTCTTATTGTTGTTATTGTTGTTTGTTGTTGTTGTTCTTATTCTTGTTTTTGTTCTTGTTGTTATTGTTGTTGCTGTTGTTTTTTCTTATTCTTGTTATTGTTCTTGTTGTTCTTGCTCTTTGTTGTTCTTCTTCTTCTTGGTGTGTTGTTTGTTACTGCTTTTTGTTTGTGTTAGTTTGTTGTTTGTTGTTGCTGTTGTTTTTTGTTGCTGTTGTTTTTATTCTTATTCTTGGTATTGTTGCTGTTGTTTTTGTTCTTATTCGTATTCTTGTTATTGTTGTTGTTGTTGTTGTTTGTTGTTCTTATTCTTCTTGTTGTTATTGCTGTTGTTATTGTTGTTGTTGATGTTGCTGCTGTTGTTGTTGTTGTTGTTCTTGGTATTGTTGTTTGTTGTTGTTGTTGTTGTTGTTTGTGATTCATTCCGAAATAAAAAAACAAAATACTTCGCTAAATATCTATACATTTTTTCTTTTATCTATTTTTATTTCTTTCATTTATGTATATATGTATATGTATTGTTTACGGTATAGTTGGATATAAATGGATAATCAATATATAATGAATAATTCTCTTTACAATACGAGGAATATAACAATATCTTCACATCTTATAATAACTCTTTTTAAAAGTCGGTGAAGATAACATATTTTTTTTAAAGATAAGGTGATAACAACTATTTCAATGTCGGTTAAGATAACACAACACCTAAGTGAACAACTTTTCTTAAAAGTCGATGAAAATAACGTAGAAAACTTAAAACAAGGCGATCACAACTCATTTTTAAGGTTATGGTGGTCACAACTCATAACACTTTCTTATAATATGGTCATCACTCTTCACAGTATTTACAACTCCTTCTATAAAGCATGGTGGTCACAACTCATAACACTTTCTTCATATTATCTTAAAATGTGAAGAAAATAAAATAAAATCTTAAATTAATGTTCTTACAAACCCACAACATCCAAACACACCAAAAAAAAAGAAAACAACCTCCTAATAACCATATTCACAACCCACAACCCCCCCCACGCTCTTTAAACCCCGGTGAACATAACCCCCAAAAAATCCCTAAAATCACCGAGTTCCCCAAATTTCAGACCTGAAAAAAACAAGATAACAACCCCCTTAATAATAACCCTTCCACAGCCCCCAGCAACTGCCCCACCCCTGATTTAAAGCTCCCCGGTGAACTACAACCCCGAAAACCCGAAAAGTCGACGAACGACTCCCAAAAGTTCATGCCTGAGGAATAATAACAATAATAATAACAACAACAATAACTAATAACCCCTTAATACTAAATGCCACCAACCAAAAGCCTCACCCTCACCCCACCTACCCCCACCCCACGCGATTTTAAAACCCCCGGAGGTAACACATACCCGCCAAAAAACCCGAAAGTCGACGATTTCCCCAAAAGTTCAAACCTAGAAAAAAATAACGTAACAACCCCCTTAATAATGACAACCCATTCACAGCCCACAACCTCACTCCCACCCCCACCCGATTTCTGACCCACAGCCTCCCCACCCCACCCGATTTAAAAACCCCGGGTAAACATAACCCACAAAAAACAGAAAGTCGACGATTTACCCAAACTCCAAACCTGAGAAAAAATAACTAACAACCCCCTTAATAATAAAAACCACCCCACAACCCACAACCCACAACCTCACTCCTCCCCCACCCCCACCCCCCCACCCCACGCGATTTAAAAAACCCCGGTAAACATAACCCCCAAAAACCCGAAAGTCGACGATTTACCCAAACTCCAAACCTGAAAAAATACTAATAATAACCCATTCACGACCCACAACCTCACTCCCCACCCCCCCACCCCACCCGCTTTAAAAAACCCCGGGTAAACATAACCCCAAAAACTCGAAAGTCGACGATTTGCCCAAACTCCAGGCCTGCCAACTCTCCCACACCATTCGCTCATTCATTCGCTGCCAACCTCACCTACGCCGACTGCCCGAGGGGTTGGGAGACCTGCCAAGTCATCCTCCTCCTTATATCATAGCTGAGCAACATCTTGGGAGGATGACCGTTAAACTAAAGGTTAGAATCTCTCTCTTTCTCTTTCTCTCTTTCTCTTTTTTTTTCTTTCTTTTTTTTCTTATTCTTTTTCTCTTTCTTTTCTTTCTTTCTTTCTTTCTCTTTCTCTCTCTCTCTCTCTCTTTTTCTCTCTCTATCTATCCATCTACCTATCTGTCTCTGTCCTATCTATCTATCTATCTCATCTCTCTCTCTCTCTCTCTCTCTCTGTCTCTCTCCTTTCTCGCTCTCTCTCTCTCTCTCTCTCTCTACCTCTCTCTCTCTCTCTCTCTCTCTCTCTCTCTCTCTCTCTCTCTCTCTCTCTCTCTCTCTCTCTCTCTCTCTCTCTCTCTCTCTCTCTCTCTCTCTCTCTCTCTCTCTCTCCTCTCTCTCCACCATCATCTTTCTCTTCCCTTCCTTCTCTTTCTCCTCCTCCTCCTCCTTCTCTTCCTTCTTCTTCTTTGAGAGAGAGGGGGGTGGGGGAGAGGGGGGAGGATTGTAGAATATAAATGAGTTTTGGTTTTTGAATTTAGTATTATTGTTATTGTTGTTGTTGATTGTTGTTATTGTTATGATTACTGTTGTTGATACTATTAGCACCATTATCAACTTTATTTTTGTTGTCACCATCATTATCACCATCATCAGTATCATCACACGCACTATCATTAACACTATAATTATCATCATTAGTATTACTATTAGCATTGTCATTATTATCATCATCATTAATCATCATCATCACCATTATCATCACCATTATCATCCCAGTTTATTCCACCTTATTCACATTCACAAGTTAATATATTCACTGGGTTTTATCTTCTTCTTCTCTTTCTCTTCGCATAATGAAACATAATGAACTGCACAACAATAAACAATAAATCCCTTTTATTCTTGAACATAAAATCATCATTATGAGAATGAGCTCCCATAGCCACAGCCAACCACCACACAAACAACTTGTGATTACACTTAATACCACCACACTTACAGCTTGTGATTACACTTAATGCAACGTATTTAGTTAATGTTGGTATTTACATTAGCTTCTGTTTTACATCTCATTACACGACGTTTTGGGCATCCGCTGGGTACTCAG
>NC_091590.1:236401-251401 GCF_042767895.1 Penaeus vannamei
CTTGATAGTAATCTGGGTAAGGGTTTTAAATTGCTTTTTTTGTTTGTTTGTTTTTGTATGTGGGAAGGGGGGGGCGGGGGTGGATCAATCTATCAGTACTTTGGTTTATGAATTGTTTGTTGATCGTGAAAGTCAGTGGTATTTTGTGTAATTTTATCACGACTTAGTGATATGTTTATGATATGTGTACAACCTGACAACCATTTTCCACAACCTCAAAATTCATCACACACAACCCACAACCCTTTACCCAACCCCAAAATTCACCACACAGAACCCAACAACCTCACAACCACTTCCTCAACCCCAAAAATTCATCACACAGAACCCAACAACCTCGACAACCACTTCCCCAACCCCAAAACTCATCACACACAACCTCACAACCCTTTCCCCAACCCCCCAAAATCCCCAGCCCCAAATAAGTCAACACACAACCTCACAACCTGACCTTTCCCCAACCCACAAATATTCACCACACACAGAGAACCCAACAACCATCACCAACCACTTTCCTCAACCCCAAAAATTCATCACACACAACCCCAACAACCTCAGCAAGCCCTTCTCCCACAGCCTACAAACTTCATCACACACAACCCAACAACCTCACAACCATTTTCCCCAACCCCAAATATTCACCACACACAACCCAACAACCTCACAACCACTTCCCCAACCCCAAACAAACCCAACAACCTCAACAACCTCAACAACCACTTCCCCAACCCCAAAAAATCACCACACACAACCCAACAACCTCAACCACCGTGTTTTCCCAACCATAAAAAAAAAAAAAAAAAAAAAAAAAAAAAGAGGAGCTCCGGGGGATTGATCACCTATTCGTCATGCACATTTTTTCAATATCGGGTCAAATTTTTTTTTCTCTCTCTCTGATTCAGCGCCAGAATCCAATCTATCTCGTGATCGATCTGTGTCTCTTGATATCGCTGAATATCTTGCGATTTTAAGATGGTTTAGGGGGTCAACGCGGATGTGCGTGTGTGTACGTGTGTGTGTGTGTGTGTGTGTGTGTGTGTGTGTGTGTGTAAGAAGGGGGATACAGGTAGGGGCAGGCAGGGAGAGAGGGGGGGTAGGTAGGGAGAGAGAGAGGAGGCGGGTAGGGAGAGATGAGAGGGGGAGAGGGAGGGAGACAGAGAGAAAGAGACAGAAGAAAGACGAGAGAGAGAAAGAGAGAGAGAGAGAGAGAGAGAGAGAGAGAGAGAGAGAGAGAGAGAGAGAGAAGAGAAAGAGAGAGAGAGAAAGAGAGACAAGAAAGACAGAGAATAAGAGAGAGAGACAGAGAAAGAAAGACAAGAGGATAGAGCGCGAGAGAAAAAGAAAGAGAGAGAGAGAGAGAGAGAGAGCGTGCGTGTGTATGTCTGTGTCTGTGTCTGTGTCTGTGCGTGTGTACCAAACGGCCTTCTTTGTGCGAGTGACTGTTTTTGAATACGTAATTAGTCTGAATATTTTGCTTTGATTTTCATTCTGTCTGCGTCTTTATCCTTCCTTTTTCTTTCTGTCTCCTGTTTATTTTTTTCTCTTTGTTCGCTTATCTCTCTCTCTCTTTCTGTCTATCTATCTATCTATCTGTATCTATATATACATAACTATCTATCTATGTATCTCTCTCTCTCTCTCTCTCTCTCTCTCTCTCTCTCTCTCTCTATATATATATATATATATATATATATATATATATATATATATATATATATATATATATATATATATATATACACATATCACTATCTATCTGTCTCTGTTTTTATTACATACACACACACACACACACACACACACACACACATATATATATATATATATATATATATATATATATATATATATATATATATATATATATATATATATATACATGTATGTATATACATATATATGTATATATAAATATATATTCAGACACACGCACACGCATATATTGTGTAAGATACAATCAACATAACTTTCCGTGTGAATAAATTCGAGACCCAGGAACACCTGGTGAATCTCGCGCCACCAACCAAAAGATTCATCAAATATTCGAATCCCTATAAAAGTCCACAGAGAGGGAGGGAGGGAGGGAGGGAGGGAGAAGAGGAGGAGAAGGTGGGTGGAGGGGGAGGGGGAGAGAGGTGAGGGAGGGAGGGAGGGAGGGAGGGAGGGAGGAGGAGAGGGAGCTGGAGTGGAGGGAGGTGTAGATAGAGAGGAGGAGAGGGAGGGAGGGAGGGAGGGAGGGTGGAAGGGAAGGGAGGGAGAGAGGGATGGATCGGAGACAGACAGACAGAGGGAGAGGGAGAGAGAGAGGTGGGTGGGTGCGGGTGGGTGGGAGAAGGGAGGGAGGGAGGGAGAAGAGGGAGGGAGAGGAAGGGAGGAGAGGGAGGAAAGAGAGAGGAGAGAGAGAGAGGGAGAGGGAGGTGGGAGGGAGGGTGGGTGGGTGGGGTGGGTTTGAGAGAGAGAGAGGAGAGAGAGAGAGAGAGAGAGAGAGAATGAGAGAGGTAGAGAGACAGAGAGGAAAGGAAAGAGAGAGAGAGAAGAGAGAGAGAGAGAGAGAGAAAGAGAGAGAGAGAGAGAGAAGAGAGAGAGAGGGATGAGAGAGAGAGAAAGAAAGAAAAAGAAGAAGAGAGAACTATTAAAGAACAAAGCAGAGACAGAGATAGAGACGAGAAACAAATGAACAGCAAAATAAAGCGGATAGATAAATAAAAACAGACACACAAACACACACAGAAATGAACCTTGAAATCTGCTTCGAAACCTGCCTTGGTCGTGACAAACCGAACAGCCTCACAGTTTATAGGGGAAATCAGGGACGCCTCTCCACTCCAGACTCTGCCCTCTCTATCCCAGCCGCCCAACACACACCGTACTTGTAATACTTGTAATACTTATGTGTAATACTGTCTATGCTGTGATGCTGTAATACTTGCATACTTTGATTTGGCGTGTGTATCGTGTAGTTTTTGTTTTTTGGATTTTGAGTTACTTGGAGTAATACGTTTTTTAATGCCTTAATTCTTGTTTTGCCACATCTTATATGCTCACAATACTTAACTGTCACCATAATACTTGTTTTTGATATCGTAATTGTATTATATATTACTTACAACACGTACTTGTAATATATAATACTATGTATATACTTGTATATATATATACTTGTATATATATATAATGCTTATTAATACTTGTTATATGTATATACTTGTATATACTTGTATATATATGTAATGTATATTACTTATATATGTCTTGTAATGTATATATATATGCTGTATATACTTGTAATACTTGTAATACTTGTAATACTTGTAATACTTGTAATACTTGTAATACTTGTAATACTTGTAATACTTGTAATACTTGTAATACTTGTAATACTTGTAATACTTGTAATACTTGTAATACTTGTAATACTTGTAATACTTGTAATACTTGTAATACTTGTAATACTTGTAATACTTGTAATACTTGTAATACTTGTAATACTTGTAATACTTGTAATACTTATATGCTAATAATATAATACTTGTAATACTTATTAATATACCTGTCGAATACCATCTATCGTCACTGTAATACTTGTAATACTTGTAACACTTGTAATACTTGTAATACTTGTAATACTTGTAATACTTGTAATACTTGTAATACTTGTAATACTTGTAATACTTGTAATATTGTCTAGAGAAACACCAGGGCGATTTTTTGGCGTGTGTTTCGTGAGTTTTTTTTTTTTGGATTTTTGAGTTTTGGAGTAAACGTTTTTGCTTTTCTTGTTTTCTGTTTTTTTGATATCGTTGTTGTTGTTGTTGTTATTGTTATTGTTGTTATTGTTGTTGTTGTTATTATTATTATTATTATTGCTTTTATTGTTATTATCATTATTATTGTTATTATTAGTTATTATTATTCATTATTATTGTTCCCATTATTATAATAAATAATGTTATGATTTATTATATTATTACTGTTATTATAGCAATATCATTAATGCTATTGTTATTGTTATCATTATTATTACTATGTTTATTATTATTTATTATTATTATTTAAGAATATCATTATCATTATTTTTCACATTAATGCTTATTACCGCCATCATAATTACTATATTGTAAATGATTAATAATAATAATAAAAATAACAACAACAATAATAGCAATAAAACCAATGATGATAGAATAATACCAAATAACAAGCGACTTCAACACCACTGCCCCGTATATACCTCCCCCTCTTCTACCCCCACCCCCTCCCCCCCCACCACACTTATACACACCACTGTGAGAACATGTTAAAGCGAAGAAAAAAAAAAAAAGATAAAACAGCAACCTTGGCATCATACCCCCCCTCCCTCCCCTGTCCAGCTTAATGCCCTCACTCCCTCCCTCCCTTGGCATACCCCTACCCTCACCCTACCTTCCCACCCCTAGTCATACCACTCCCTCTCTCCCGTCCCTTTCTAATGCCCCTTCCCCCTCCCTCCCATGTTGGCATACCTGCCACTGCCACTCACATTACCTAGTCCTCTGGTCATACCACCCTCCCCCCACCTCTCCTCCACCTCCACCCCCCTCCACACACACACGCACCCATAGCCTCACTATCTTTACCGCATCCGTGACCCTACTTAGGAAATTTCCCCCAAGTATCGTATATACCCTTCCCCATACCACACCTTTCCCTCCTTCTCATATAACACTTTCCTCCCCTCTCTTCCCCTCCCTCTATCCTACGCCCCCTCCACTCCTCCTCTCTTCCCTCTCCCTCTTCATCCCCCTTACCTTCCTCCTCCCCTCTTTTACACTCTCTCCCTCCTTCAGCCACATACCCTCCCTCCTTTTCCTCTCTCCCTCTCTCCCCTCCTTCACATACCCCTCCCTCCTCCCCTCTCTCCCTCCATCTCTCTCTCACACCTACCCCACTCTCCTTCCCCTGTCTCTGTCTCTCTCTTCCTCCCCTCTCCATCCTCCCTCCTCCTCCATCTCTCCCTCTCCTCCCTCCTCTCCTCCCTCTTCCTGCCTCCCTCCCTCCCTCCCTCCTTCCTCCCCTGACCCTCCTCTCTCCTCTATCTTCAACCAATCCCTCCTCCTGCCTCTCCTCCATACCAACCCCCTCTCTACCTCCCTCCACCAGCCCACTCCCTCCTCACCCTCCTCCCACTCCTCTCCCTCCCCCCTTTCTGCCTCCTCCCTTCTTGCTATGACCCAAATACCCACTGACCAGAGGCGGTGACCTCCCGTGCGCTATGAACGGAGCCCCCTGCCACGCCCTGGGCTACGAGGGGTGGTTGTGTCTGCAGGGAGAGAGAGAGAGGGAGAGAGAGAGAGAGAGAGAGAGAGAGAGAGAGAGAGAGAGAGAGAGAGGGAGGAAGAGAGATAGAGAAAGAGAGAGAGGAGAGAGAGAGAGAGAGAGAGAGAGAGAGAGAGAGGGAGAGAGAGAGAAGAGAGAAGGAAGGAGGAAGGAGGAGGAAGGGAGAGAGAGAGAGAGAGAGAGAGAAGAGAGAGGGAGAGAGAGAGAGAGAGAAAGAGAAGAGAGAGAGTAGGGAGGAAGGAGAGAGAGGAAGAGGAGGAAAGAGATAGAGAGAGAGAGATAGATAGAGAGAGAGAGAGAGGGGGGTGAGAGAGGTGAAGAGAGAAGAGAGAGATAGATAGATAAATAGGGAGAGGGAGAGAGAGAGAGAGAGAGAGAGAGAGAGAGAGAGAGAGAGAGAGAGAGAGAGAGAGAGAGAGAGAGAGAGAGAGGGGGAGGGGGGGGGGAGAGAGAGGGATGAGAGAGAGGGAGGAGAAAGAGAGAGAGATATTAGAAGTAATGTTGTTATTATTACCATTTCATCATTTTGTATCGGTAGGATTATTATTATGATTATGGTTATTCTTACGATTATTATTATCATTATTATCATTCGCATCATTATTATTGTTATTATCATTATTACCATTATCATTACTACTACCACTATTGTTACTACTACTACTACTATCACCATGTTGTTAACTTTGCTATTATTATCAATATTATCATTAATAATATAATTTTTATCTACATTACTAATATCATTGTCATTATCAACATCATTTTACTGGTACTACAACTATCATTTCTATCATTATTATCAGCATTATGATATTCATTACAACAGTCACTGTGAGAGAGGAGAGAGGGAGAAGGCGTGAGGGAGAGAGTAAATGAGGGAGGAGTGTGGGAGAGGAGGAGTGAGGAAGGAATGAGGGAGAGGGGGAGTGAGGAAAAAGTGAGGGAGAAAGGGAAAGAGTGAGGGAGAGAGGGAAGGAGTGAGGGAGGAAGGGGGGTGAGGAAGAAGGAGTGAGGAAGAGGAGAGAGGAGTGAGGGGGGTGGGAGTGAAAGGAGGAAGAGGGGCGTGAGGGAGTAGGGAGTCAGGGAAGGAAAGGAGTGAGAGAGAGAGGGGAGGAGTGAGGGAGAGGGGGAAGGAGAGGGAAGAAGGGAGTGAGGGAGAAGAAGGGAAGGGAGTGAGGAGAGGAGGAGTGAAGGAGAAGGGGCGTGAGGGAGAGTGGGAGTGAAGGAGAGGGGGCGTGAGGGAGAGTGGGAGTGAAGGAGAAGGGTCGTGAGGAAGGAGTGAGGGAGGGAAATTGGAAAGGGAGAAGGGGCGTGGGGAGGTGGGAAGTGAAGGAGAGGGGCGTGGGGGAGAGTGGGAGTGGGGAGAGAGAAGGGTTATTGAGGGGAAGGAGTGAGGGAAAGAGGGAAAGGAGTGAGGAGAGGGGGAGTGAGGGAGAGGGGGAGGTGAGGGGAAGGACAAGGTCACATCACCCCCTCTCCCCCCTCCCCCCTTCCCCCCACGCGAACTGTGTGAGGGGAGGGAGGGTCGAGGTGAGAAAGGAAACATTGGAGTGAGGTGAAGGAAGCGAGAATAAGCGAGAATAGTGTGAAGGAGGAAAGGGGAGATGAGGTGAAGAAGAAGGAGGATAACGTGAAGGAAGCAAACGAGTAAGTAAGGGGAGAAGGAGGGAAAGAGAGAAAGAAAATATGATGTAAGGTGAGAAGAAGGTGAAGAAAGGAGGGTGAGGTGAAGAAAGAGAAATAAATGAAGAAAGAAGAGAAGGAGGCGAAGAGAGAGATAAAAATGTGATGAAAGAAGAGATGAAGATAGAGAAACAAATGAAAAAAGAAGAGAAGGAGGTAAAGAGAGAGAAAAAAATTTAAAGAAAGGAGGGTGAGGTGAAGGAAGAGAAATAAATTAAGAAAGGGGAGAGGAAGTGAAAAGAGAGAGAAAAAAATATGAAGAAAGGAGAGATGATGAAAGAAATAGGAAACAAATGAAGAAGAAAGGAAGAGAAGGAGGCGGAAGAGAAGAGATATAAAAATATGAAGAAAGGTGAGACGAGCTGAAGGAAGAGACACAAACGAAACGGGAGAAGAAACGGAGAGAGAGAGAGAGAGAGAGAGAGAGAGAGAGAGAGAGAGAGAGAGAGAGAGAGAGAGAGAGAGAGAGAGAGAGAGAGAGAGAGAAACAGACACAGAGAGAGAGAGAGAGAGAGAGAGAGAGAGAGAGAAATACGTGAAGTAAGGTGAGAGGAGGCGAAAAAGGACGATGATAAGAAAATGATAATAGTTTCGTCTCTGAATTTCTAAAAAGAGATTGCAACTGATAAGAAGAAATTGATGGAAGGGGTTAGATTGGGGGACCAGGATCCACGAGGGGGAGAGGGAGGGGAAGGGAGGGAGTGGTTGCTTGTGCTGAATGTGGGAAGAGAAGAAAGAAAGAAAGAAAGAGAGAGAGGGGCGGGGGATAGTATTACACTAAAGAGAGAGATAGATGAATAGATAGGGAGAGAGGTGGGGGGGAGAGAGTGAGAGAGAGAGCCTGAGAGGGAGAGAGTGAGAGGTGAGGAGGAGAGTAAGAGAGGAGCAGGGAAGATGGAGAGAGAGAGTAGGGGCGAGGGAGAGATGGAGAGAGAGAGAACATTACACTAAATAGAGTGATTGGAGAGAGAGAGAGAGAGAATCAGACAAACAGACAGACAAAAACAGATATTACACACTTTCACCAAAAAGAAAGAAAAGAAAAAAGAAATGAAACTACATAAACATAACATAAAAATAAAATCACTCTCTCTCTCTCTCTCTCTCTCTCTCTCTCTCTGCTCTACTCTACTCTGCTCTGCTCTGCTCTGCTCTCTCTCTCTCTCTCTCTGCTCTGCTCTCTCTCTCTCTCTCTCTCTCTCTCTCCCTTTCCCTCTCCCTCTCCCTCTCCCTCTCTCTCCCTCCCTCCCTCCCCATCTCCCTCCCTCTCCCTCCCTCTCACACCCACAAACCAAACAAATTTTTTTTTTATCTACCCTCGGACGCACGCCGCCATGATGACTCAGCATTCACTTTCTCCCAAAAAAGACGCTCATCTTTTAATTGTCATTGGCCGAGGGACGTCCCGGGAGGTCAGAATTTATGGGCCTCGTTGACCTCTCCGTGTCAGCCAGATGGTCAGTCAGCGAGGACGGAGGACAGAGGGAGGATGTGATGATAATTAAGGGGAGGAAGGGAAACCGAGAGGAATGTTTAAACGAGGGTTTGGGTTGAAGAAAACGGAGGGGGAGGATGAAAGAAAATGGGGAAATTGAAAGAAAATGGGGAAGTTGAAAGAAAACGGAGGGGGAGGATGAAAGAAAACGGGGAAGTTGATAGAAAATGGGAAGTTGAAAGAAAATGGGAAGTTGAAAGAAAATTGGGAGAAGTTAAGGAAAATGGAGAGAAATTAAAGAAAATTAGGGAAAATGAAAGAAAATCGCGAGAAATTAAAGAAAATGAAGAGAGATGAAATAAAATTGGGAGGATGAAAGAAAATGGGGAAGTTGATGGAAAATGTGGGGGAGGATGAAAGAAAATGGGGAAGAGAATGAAAGAAAAATGAGAGACAATGAAAGAAAATGAAGAGAGAATGAAAGAAAATGAGGAAACATGAAAGAAAAGGGGAGACATGAATGAAAATGGCGAGAATTAAAGAAAAGGGGGAAGTTGAAAGAAAATGAAGAGAGGTGAAAGAGAGAAATGAAAGAAAATCGAGAGAAATGAAAGAAAATGAAATATATATATGAATACGGGAGAAGTGAAAGAAAGTGGGAAATCCAAAAAAAAATTATGAAAGTGTAAGAAAATTGGAGAAATTAATGAATATGTGGAAAATGCAAGAGAACTGGAGAATTGAAAGAAAAATAGAGAAATTGAGAAGTGGACCCATCCCCTCATCCACACAAAAATTAACTTTATCAACGATCCAATACATACGCAGTAAATAAAATGAAATACAATAAAGAGACATTTATTTTACTTTAATTGAGGTTAATTGACTAATTAACGAATTAATCAATTAACTAATTAACTAATTGACACTTTAATTGAGACTAATTGACTAATTAACTAATTATTCAATTAACTAATTAACTAATTGACACTTTAATTGAGACTAATTGACTAATTAACTAATTATTCAATTAACTAATTAACTAATTATATTACTTACAATTGAGACTAATTAAATACAGAGTAACTAATTATTCAAATTAACTAATTAACTGATCTACTTCTTTAATTTGGGAGACTAAATATTCTGATTTTTGTGAAAACAGAAGCTTGATTCATACAAGCCTTAGATAATCTGAAAGAGAAACAAGAAATGGAATTAAATTCAAATGAATTATTTACTCCATTGAAACAACACTCTCAAGGCGGTGTCACATTAGCATTTTTTTTTTTTTTTTTTTGACAATTTGACATTTTTTAATTAACATCAATACAAACATTCTCGACTAAAGATCTTGATTTGACTATGTTTGGCTGAAAAAAGTTGACGGAAAGGTTTTCAGACGGAAACGAGCATTGTCGTCTGACAATTCGTTAAAAAAAAAAAAAAAAAAAAAAAAAAATTGTCCCAAAAATAGAAAAAAAAATAAGAAGAAAATTGTCCAAAATTTGAAAAAAAAAGAATCAGAAAATTGTCCATTTTTTTTTAATCAGAAAATTTATTAAACTTGAAAAAATGAAAAATTATTAAAAATTGAAAAAAAAAAAATCGAAAGAGTGCCCAAAGTTGAAAAAAAAATCGAAAATTGTCCAAAAAAAGTGTGAAAAAATCGAAGAATTGTTAAGAAAATTGAAAAAATTAGAGAATTCGTTCAAAAATTGGAAAAAAAAAATCAGAGAAAATTGTCCAAAACTTGAAAAAAAATTGAGAAAATTTGTCCAAAACTTGAAAAAAACAGAAGAAAATTATCCCAAAAAATTGAAAAAAACAGAAAATTATTACAAAAATTGAAAAAAATCGAAAGTGTCCAAAAATTTAGAAAAAAATAATAGAAGAAAGTGACAAAAAATTAGAAAAAATAAGAAGAAAATTGTCCAAAAATTGAAAAAAAAATCAGAAAATTGTCCAAAAATTGAAAAAAATCTGAAAATTGTCCAAAAATTGAAAAAAAAGAAATTTGTCCAAAAATTAAAAAAAAAATAGAAAATTGTCCAAAAATTGAAGAAAAAAAAATAAGAAGGTATTAAAATTGAAAAAAATGAAAGAAAATTATCTAAAAATTGAAAGAAAAAGTAAATGGTATCCCAATTTTTTCGTCGAAAAATTATTAATATTGAAAAAAATTTATCCAAAAAATTGAAAAAAATCTTGAAAATTATCCGCGTGGAAAAAATCAGAAAATTGTCAAAAATTTTGAAAAAAATCAGAAAATTGTGCAAAAATTGAAAGAAAAAAAACAGAAAATTGTCAAAAAATTTGAATTAAGAGTGAAAAAAATCAGAAAATTGTCCAAAAATTGAAAAAAATCAGAAAATTTTCCAAAAATTGAAAAAAAAAATCAGAAAATTGTCCAAAAATTAAAAAAAAAAAAAGAAAATTGTCCAAAAATTAAAAAAAAACAGAAATTTGTCCAAAAACTGAAAAAAAAATCAGAAAATTATCCAAAAATTAAAAAAAAATCAGAAAATTGTAGAATTTTTTTTTAATCAGAAAATTGTCCCAAAATTGAAAAAAACAGAAAATTGTCCAAAGATTGAAAACAGAAAATTTTCCAAAAATTGAAAAAAAAAGAAATTTGTCCAAAAATTTTTAAAAAAATCAGAAAATTGTCCAAAATTTGAAAAAAAAACAGAAAATTGTCCAAAAACTGAAAAAAACACAGAAAATTGTCCAAAAATTGAAAAAAAAATCAGAAAATTGTCCAATTTTTTTTTTAAATCAGAAAATTGTCCAAAAATTGAAAAAAAAAAACACAGAAAATTGTCATAAAATTGACGGAAAAGGTGTTAGTGTGACAGCACCTTCAGTAATGAATAGGAAATGACTGCCATTTAAAAGGAGCAGGTACAGGATCTGGATTAAGAAAGGAAAAGGAATTAGAAGGAAAAAATTATTTGTTTTCCAAGTTACAACATCTGCAGTATTTCTAATATTATCATTTCTATTTATAACAATATAACGTTTTTATTTACAAGTTCTCTATCATTTATAACTTTTCTAACATTTATATTTCTAACATTTACATTTCCAACATTTACATATCTAACATTACAACATTAACTATACACATTTATAACAATTACTTTTTTAACTATTACATCTCTAACATTTACATTTCTAACAATTACATTACTTTTACTACATTTCTAACATCTGCAACATTAACTTTACAACATTTCTAACATTTACAACATTAACTTTTACATTTCCAACTTACGACATTTCTAACAATTTCATTTTTAACTTTTACTACATTTCTAACATCTATATTTTAAATTTTACAACATTTCTAACAATTACAACATTTCTAGAATTTACATTTCCTTTACATTTCTAACAATTACACTTCTAACATTTACAACATTTCTAACATTGACATTTACAACACTTTTAACATTTCTA
Source organism: Penaeus vannamei (assembly GCF_042767895.1). Lineage (NCBI taxonomy): Eukaryota > Metazoa > Arthropoda > Malacostraca > Decapoda > Penaeidae > Penaeus > Penaeus vannamei. The sequence goes on from NC_091590.1 coordinate 248,301, forward strand.
ACATTGACATTTACAACACTTTTAACATTTCTAACATTTACATTTCCGACAATTACAACACTTCTAACATTTACAACATTTATATTTCTGACATTTACAACACTTCTAAGATTAACAACATTTCCAACAATTACATTTCTAACACTTGGAGACCGAGGCGACAACCCACCCGCCTCGAAGGTCGTACTGGGAGGGGGGAGGGGGGGGAGGGGGTAAGGTGAAGGCCCCGGGACGACAAAGGTCACGTATGCCAGGCGTGCCACCCCGTGACTAAAGAAAAGGTCAAAAAAGGGGGGTGGGGGAGGGGAGGGGAGAGGAGGAAGGGGAGAGGGAGAGAGGGGGAGGGAGAGGGAGAGGTGGGGGAGAGGGGGAGGGGGAGAGAGGGGAGGGAGGAGAGGAGGGAAAGGGAGAGGGGGAGAGGGGAAGGGAGAGGGGAAGGGAGAGGGGAGGGGGAAGGGGAGAGGGGGTAGGGAGGGGGAGGGATGGCAATAAAGCACGTGACCCACGGGGGCGCGCTGCAGGAGGTCAGGGCGGCGAGGACCTCGAGTGCGAATTAGAGCGATGTCCTCCTCCGAGGGATCTGGGAGGTAGGTCTTGGGGGGGAGCGGGGCGGAGGGGGGGGGGGTTGTTGGGGGGGTGGGAGGGGGAGAGGGGGGCGCCTGAGCGAGTGCAGGTGCTCGCGGGTGGGTTTAGGCGCAGATTTACGCACGCGCACGCACGCTAGGACATGTATATGCACACATGGATACATACATACATATGCAGGGACATATATATGCACATATGGACACACACATGGATAGATAGATACACATGGAGGGACATACATATGCACATATGGATACATACACACATGGATACATACACATGCAGAGACATATATATGCACACGTGTACACATACACACGTAGGCACATACACATGCAGGGACATATATATGCACACATGTACATATACACATGCAGGCATATACATATACACACACGCAGGTACACACACACATACATATAAGTGAGTGTGTGTGTGTGAGAGAGAGAGTATGTGCATGTGTATGCATATGTATGCATGTGTGTGTGTGTGTGTATGCATGTATATTTGTATGTCTATATGTATGTGTATGTATGTTTGTATGAGTCTGTATATGTATGTGTATGTAAGTGTTTGTATGAGTCTGTATATGTATGTGTATGTACGTTTGTATGAGTCTGTATATGTATGTGTATGTATGTTTGTATGAGTCTGTATATGTATGTGTATGTATGTTTGTATGAGTCTGTATGTGTATATGTATGTACGTGCTTGTGTGTGTATGCGCGTGATAATGTACATGCAGCCACAAATACATACACAGACAGACAGAAATCAATCGAGAACACACACACCCAACACGAGCGACAAGACCCCTCCCACACGAGGGGTCAACGAAGGTCAACCATTGTATGGAGGCACCGACATGTGACCTCCCAGCCCGCGGCAATCGGCAGCGGCAGTCGGACGTGGGCGCGATGGCCAGGAAACGCCCATGATTTGATGGGAGGTCGTGGCACCGATCGGAGCCATTGTCCGTGTTAAGAATCTGCCGCTGTGTGAGGCACGGTGGGTGGGGGTGGTGGGGGTGGTGGGGGTGGGGTGGGGGTGAGGGGTGAGGGGTGGAGGAGGGTGGGGGTGTTCCGTGAGGGGGTGAGGGGTGGAGGACGTGGGGGTGGTGGAGGGGGGTGGGGAGGTGTTTCTGGAAGGGTGAGGAGGGTGGGGTGGTGGGGAGGTGGGGGTGTTCTGTAGGGTGAGGGAGGTGGGTATGGGGGTGGGGGTGGGAGGAGAGGTGGGGTGTTTGTAGGTGTGTCTGGGAGCTGTCTTTGTTGATTTTTGTTTGTATGTTTTTTTTTTTATGTTTTCTTTTTGAGGGGGGGGTCTTTTGTTTTTCGTTTTTTGTTAATTTGTTGTTGTTTCTGTCTTTTCTTTCTGTGTTCTATTTTTTTTTTTCTTCTCTTTCTCTTTGCCCTAATATTTGTCTCTGTCTGTCTGTCTCTGTCTGTTTCTCTCTCTCTCTCTCTCTCTCTCTCTCTCTCTCTCTCTCTCTCTCTCTCTCTCTCTCTCTCTCTCTCTCTCTCTCTCTCTCTCTCTCTCTCTCTCTTCCTTCTTCTCTCTCTCTCTTTCCTTCTTCCTCTCTCTCTCTCTCTCTCTCTCTCTCTCTCTCTCTCTCTCTCTCCCTCTCTCTCTCTCTCTTGGCTCTGTTCCTTCCTTTCTCTCTCTCTCTCTCTCTCTCTCTCTCTCTCTCTCTCTCTCTCTCTCTCTCTCTCTCTCTGTCTCTCTCTCTCTCTCTCTCTCTCTCTCTCTCTCTCTCTCTCTCTCTCTCTCTCTCTCTCTCTCTCTCTCTCTCTTTCCTTCTTCTCTCTCTCTCTTTCTCTCCTCACTCCCACACACACTCCCACTCTCTCTCACTCCCCTTTGTCTCTCACTTAATCAGAATACTTCACCACATTAAACAAACACTCACTATTGATACCAAACTATAACTACCATCACATACCACAACCCCCCCGTATCACTAGAACACAACGTAACAACACCACATAACACCACATAACACCACATAACACCTCATAACACCACATAACACCTCATACCTCACAACACCACATAACACCTCATAACACCACATAACACCACACAACACCACATAACACCTCATAACACCACATAACACCTCACAACACCTCATAGCACCACATAGCACCACATAACACCACATAACACCTCATAACACCACATAACACCACACAACACCACATAACACAACACAACACCTCATAACACCACATAACACCACATAACACCACACAACACCACATAACACCACATAACACAGCGTGATATGAGCCTGCGTGGTGGATATCTGATCACAGAAGTGGGTGGAGTATGACCTGCAATTTACCTGCTCACTGGAGTGGCAGAGACAGACGGTTATATCATAGGTTTTTGTATATATATATTTTTTTCCTTTTTTGGGGGACATTTTGGGTGCATAGGAATGTTAAAGAGAAGGTGGGTATGTTATATGTTTTGTGTGTTGTGCCGGTGTGTTAAGTATGTTAGTTTTATGT
>NC_091590.1:256100-261100 GCF_042767895.1 Penaeus vannamei
GAAGAAAAAATAGGAGAACGAGAAAGAAGCAAAGAGGAAGCGACGAAAGAAAGAGTTAAAAAAATAGGAGAACGAGAAAGAAGCAAAGAGGAAGCGACGAAAGAAAGAGAAGAAAAAATAGGAGAACGAGAAAGAAGCAAAGAGGAAGCGACGAAAGAAAGAGAAGAAAAAATAGGAGAACGAGAAAGAAGCAAAGAGGAAGCGACGAAAGAAAGAGTTAAAAAAAATAGGAGAACGAGAAAGAAACAAAGAGGAAGCGACGAAAGAAAGAGAAGAAAAAATAGGAGAACGAGAAAGAAGCAAAGAGGAAGCGACGAAAGACAGAGAAGAAATAATAGGAGAACGAGAAAGAAGCAAAGAGGAAGCGACGAAAGAAAGAGAAGAAAAAATAGGAGAACGAGAAAGAAACAAAGAGGAAGCGACGAAAGACAAAGAAGAAATAATAGGAGAACGAGAAAGAAGCAAAGAGGAAGCGACGAAAGAAAGAGAAGAAAAAATAGGAGAACGAGAAAGAAGCGAAGAGGAAGCGAAGAAAGAAAGAGTTAAAAAAAATAGGAGAACGAGAAAGAAACAAAGAGGAAGCGACGAAAGACAAAGAAGAAATAATAGGAGAACGAGAAAGAAGCAAAGAGGAAGCGACGAAAGAAAGAGTTAAAAAAAGAATAGGAGAACGAGAAAGAAACAAAGAGGAAGCGACGAAAGAAAGAGTTAAAAAAAAAATAGGAGAACGAGAAAGAAGCAAAGAGGAAGCGACGAAAGAAAGAGATTAAAAATAAAATGGAGGATATTAATTTAGACATGAAAATGGCGGGAATGGAAGCCCAATCCCTTACGCAAACCCCCAATTTAACACCCTCCTCCCTCCCCTCCCTTCACCCTCCCTCTCCCTCCCACTCTCCTTCTCTCCCTCCTCTCCTTCCCCTCTCCCTCCTCCCTCCCCTCCCTTCACCCTCCCTCTCCCTCCTCTCCTTCCCCTCTCCCTCCTCCCTCCCCTCCCTTCACCCTCCCTCTCCCTCCTCTCCTTCCCCTCTCCCTCCCTCCCCCTTCCACCTTCCCTCCACTCCTTCCTCCTCCCTCCTCACTCCCTCCACTCTTCACTCCTTCCTCCCTTCACCCTCTTCCCTCCTCCTCCACCCTCTCCTTCCCCTCATCTCCACTCCCTTCACCCTCCACCTCCTCCTCCCTCTCCCACTCCCTCCCTCCACTCCCTCTCCTCCCTCCCTCTCCCCTCCCTCCCTCCTCCCTCCCTCCCTCTCCACTCCACTCCCTCCCTCCTCTCTCCACTCTCCCTCTCTCCCTCCCTCCTCCTCTCCACTCTCCCCCTTTCACTCTCCACTTTTCTCCTTCCTTCTCTTCCTTCCTCTCCCTCCCTCCCTCCACCTTCTCCCACTCTTCCCTCCACTCCCTCCTCACTCCTCCTTCTCCGATACTCCCTCCTCTCCCTCCTCTCCTTCCTCATCTCCTCCCTCCCTCCCTCCACCCTCTCTCTCCCCTCTCTCTCCCTCCACCTTCTCCACTCCCTCCCCTCCTCTCCCTCCACCTTCTTCCTCCCTCCCTCTCCACCCACCCCTCCCTCCTCCCTCTCCACTCCTCTCCCTCCTCCTTCTCCACTCCCTCTCTTCCTCCTCCCTCCTTCACTCCTCCCTTTCTCCACTTCTCCACTCCCTGCCCCCTTTTTTCCCTTCCTTCCTCATCTCCTCCTTCACCCTCCACCCTGCCTCTCCTCTCTCTCCCCTCCTCCACTCCACTCCCTCCCTCCCTCCTCTCCACTCCCTCCACTCCCTCCCTCCCTCCTCCTCCTCCCTCCTCCCCTCTCTCCACTCCCTCCCTCCTTCCTCCTTCCTCTCCTTTCTCCACTCCTCCTCCCCTCCTCTCCTTCTCCACTCCCTCCCTCCCTCCTCCCTCCTTCCTCTACTCCTCCCTACCTCCTCCCTCCTCCTTCCTCCTTCTCCACTCCCTCCTCCTCCTCCCTCTCCAATCCTCCACTCCCTCCCTCCTCTTCTCCCTCTCTCCCTCCATTCTTCTCCACCTCCCTCCTCCCTTACTCCCTCCCTCATACACCAGATCCCTCCCTCTCCTCCTCCCTCCTCCCTCCCTCTCCACTCCTCTCCCCACCTCCACTCTCCACTCCCTCCTTCCTCCACTCCCTTCCCTTCTTACTCAGTCCACTCCTACACCAGATCGCGCCTCCTCCCTTGACGCAACTCCACTCCCTCCCTCCACCTTCTCACACTCCCATCCCTCCCTCTCTCTCCTCTCCAGGGAACAGGGGGAAGGGGAGGAAGGGGAGGGATGTCTTGAAGGCCGAGATGTGTTCTCCTCCCTCCCTCCCTCCCTCTCTCCTCTCTCTCCACTCCCTCCCTGCCTCCCTCCCTTTATCCTCTCCCTCACCCTTTCCCTCCCCTCCACCTTCTCCACTCCCTCCCTCCCTCTCCCCTCTCCACTCCCTCCCTCCCTCCTTTTACTCAGTCTCATACACCAGATCTCCCTCTCCCTTCCCTCCTCCCTCTCCCCTCCCTCCCTCCACCTTCTCCACTCCCTCCCTCCCTCCTTTTACTCAGTCTCCTACACCAGATCGCGCCCATGCCTTGACGCAACGGCCGACCGTGATTAGCGACCTGCGAGACTTTCACCCGATGCCCGGCGGTCGCCCTTAGGGAACGGGGGGAAGGGGGGGGGAGGAGGGAAGGAGGGGGAGGGGGGATGTCTTGAGAAGGCCGAGATGTGTTCTCCTCCCCCCCCCCCCCTTCTCTCCTCTCTCCTCTCTCTTCTCTCCTTCCCCCTCTACTCTATTCCTCCTCCTCTTCTTCTCCCGCCATTCTCTCCTCTTCCTTCTCCTTCCTTCTCCCTCTCCTCTCCTCTCCCTCCTTCCTCCTCTCCTCTCCTCTCCCCTTCGCTTCTCCTCTCCTCTCCCCCCCCTCTCCCCACCCCAGGCAGGATCGTTGCCAGGTCTCGCCAGCAGCGGGTCTCTTGGGCGGGAAACGGGTCGCTCTGCCTCCTAATCAAATAAATGTTGGCCTTCGTATTATTTATCTTTTTTTATATATTTCTTTTTCTTTTTTATGCTTTTTCTTTTTTGTCTTTGGAGGTTCTCAGGCCAGGTGTTCCTACTGGGAGTGGCCGGGGCTCAGGTGCGCGGAGGTAAACGGGCCTAAGAACTTGTCGGTATTTTTTGCTCTTCAATTGAAGGCATTTTGCTTGCGTTGTGCTTGGGCCGTGGGCTGAATTTATTCATCAATTTCTTTTCTTTTATTTTGTTTCCTTTTTACTCGGATTTTTATTTATTTACTCATATTTTTTTTTTTACTCAGTTTCTATAGAAGAAGAAATGTGTGTGTATCCCTTACACGAGTAACTTTATTCATCATTTTTTAATTCTTCTCTTATTCAGATTTTCCTTTATATACACTGTTTTTTTTTTACCCAATTTCAATAGAAGAAGAAATATGTGTGTATCCCTCACACACACTTCTCTTTTTCTCTCTCTTCTTGTACTTACTCTTTCCTTTTCTTTTTTTCTTCTGCTTTTCTCTTACTCTTCTTCTTGTACTAATCCTCTTTATTCTCTTTTTTTCTCCTGTTCTTCTACTTATACAAATCTACTTCCTCATTTTTCTCTTCTTTTCCTCTTCTTCTTTTCTCTTCTACATTTTATTATTATTATTATCCTTATTCTACTTCGTCATATCCTTCTTTTCTCCTCTTCTTATTCCTATACGTCTTCTTCTTCATATACAATTCGCCTTTCCCTTTTTCTTCTTCTTCTTCATCTACAATTCTTCACTCCCCCTCTTTCCTCTTCCCCCCTTCCCTCCTCCTCCTCCTCCTCCTCCTCTTCCTCTTTTTCCTTCTCCTTCCTCCTCTTCCCCCCTTTCTCCCTCTCTCCTCCTCCCCTTCCTCCTCTTCCTCTTCCTCCCCCGCCTCCTCTTCCCCTCCCCCCTTCTCCTCTCTCTTCCTCCCCCTTCCTCCTCCTCTCCCCTTCCTCTTCCTCTTCCTCCTCCACTCTCCCCCTTCCTCTCCTCCTCTTTCCTCCCTCCCCCTTCCTCCCCCCTTCTCCCCTCTTCCTCTTCCTCTTTCCTCATTCCTCCTCCCCTCTTCCTCCCCCCATTCTCCCCTCTTCCTCCCCCCATTCTCCCCTCTTCCTCTTTCCTCCTCCTCCTCCCTTCTTCCCCTCTCTTCCTCCTTCTTCCCTCTTCCACCCCCCTTCCTCTTCCTTCCTTCCTTCCTTTTCCTCTTCCTCCCTCCTCCCCCTTTTCCCTCCTCTCTCTCCCTTCCTCTTCTTCTCCTCCCCTTCCTCCCCTTTCCCCTTCCTCCTCCCTCTCCTCCTTCCTCCTCCTTCCCCTCCTCCCTTCCTCCCCTTCTCCCCCTTCCTCCTCTTCCTCCCCTCCTTCCTCCCCCTTCCTCTTCCTCCTTCCCACCCCTTCCCCTCCCTCTTCTTCTTCCTCCCCGCTTCCTCCTTCCTCCCTCCCTTCCTCTCTCTTCCCTCCTCTTCCTCCTCCCTCCTCCTCCTTCTCCTCCCTTCCTTTTCCTCCTTCCTTCCTCCCCCTTCCCTCCTCCTTCCTTCCTTCTTCTCCTCCCTTCTTCCTCCTCCCGCTTCCTCCTTCTCCCCCCTTCCTCCTCCTCCTCCTCCCTCTTCTTCCTCCGCCCGCAGTCCCCGGCCAGGAAGCAGCAGGCAGGAGGCGCTCGAACAAAGGAACGCTCAACGACACGACGCGGCCTCTTGTGTTCGCGAGGAGGGGGTGGAGGGAAGGAGGGAGGGAGGGAAGGAGGGAGGGAGGGAAGGAGGGAGGGGAGGGAAGGGGGAAGGAGGTGGTGGGGAGGGAGGGAGGGAGGAGGGGGTGGGGAGGGGGAGGGAATGGGGGAAGGAGGAGGGAGGTGGTGGTGGGGGAGGGGAGGGTGGGGGAAGGGAGGAGTGGGGGAGGTGTGGTGGGGTGGAGATGGGGGGAAGGAGGAAGGAGGTGGTGGGAAAGGGGGAGGGGGTAGGTGGGAGGGAGGAAGGA
>NC_091590.1:263600-268600 GCF_042767895.1 Penaeus vannamei
AGGAGGGGAGGGGGTTAAAAGGGGTGAGGGAGGGGATGGGGGAGGGGGTTAAAAGGGGTGAGGGGGAGGGGATGGGGGGAGGGGGTTAAAAGGGGTGAGGGGAGGGGTGAAGGGAGGAGGGGAGGGGGAGGGGGTTAATGGGGGGTGAGGGGAGGGGTGTGTGGGAGGTTGGGGGAAGGGGGTAGGTGGGGGTGGTTTGGTGGGTAGGGAGGGTTGGGTTATTGGAATTATTATGATTGTTATAGTTATTATTGCTGTTATTATTATTATTATTATTATTATTATTATTATTATTATTATTATTATTATTATTATTATTATTATTGCTGGTCTTGTTATTATTATTGTTATAGTTATTATTGTTATTATTATTATTATTATTATTATTGTTATTGCTGGTGTTGTTATTAATAATTCGCATATGAAGTAAGATCTTCATTACCATTATTTTGTAATTATTAAGAAAAATATCTATATATTTTTTTATTCTAATTTTTCCCCTCTCTCTCTCCTTCCAGGTGAGTTCGTCGCTTTAAGCAGAACGACACGAGAACAAACAAACAAACAAAAAAGAAGTAGGTAAAAATATAAATAAGTAAAAAAAATAATAATAAGTAGGTAAAAGATAAATAGATAAGTAAAAAAGAAATGATAATAATTAGGTAAAAAAAATAGTAAAAAAAATAAAAAAGTAAGTAAAAAAAGAGATAATAAGTAAAAAAATAAAAAATAAAAAAATAAGTAGGTAAAAAAATAATAATAAGTAGGTAAAAAGATGAATAAATAAGTAAAAAAAAGTAAAAAAAATAATAAGTAGGTAAAAAAATGAATAGATAAGTATAAAAAAAAGTAAAAAAATAAAAAAAATAATAATTAGGTAAAAAAAAAAAAAAATAATAAGGTAAAAAAATAAATAAATAAGTAAAAAAATAAAAAAAAAGGTAAGTATGGAACGACTAAACTTAATGGGCGCCGGCGATGCTTCCTCTCTTCCAAGGCTGTCCGTGGGCGTGCGGGCGTGGGCGTGCGGGGGGGGGGGGGGGGGGCGTGCGGACTTGTAGGCGTGAAGATAAAGAAGAAGAAGAAGAAAAAATAATAAGTAGAGGAGGAGGAATGACGCATCAGGAGTTGGAGTTTTGGCGCTGCTCTTGAGGGGTTGGGGGGGAGGGGGGGAAGGGGGAGAGGGGAGGGAGGGGTTGGGGGAGGGGAGGGAAAGAGGGGTTGGGGGAGGGGGAGAGAGGAGGTGGGAGAGGGGGTTGGGAGAGAGGGAGAGGGAAAGAGAGGGAGGGTGGAAGGGGGAGGGGAGAAGGATTGGGAGAGGGGGGAAAGGAGGGAGAGGGAGGGAGAAGGATTGGGAGAGAGGGGAGAGGGAAAGGAGGGAGAGGGAGGGAGGGGGGAGGGGGAGGGAGAAGGATTGGGAGAGAGGGAGAGGGAAAGAGAGGGGGGAGGGAGGGGAGAGGGGATTGGGAGAGAGGGGGGAAAGGAGGGAGAGGGAGGGAGAAGGATTGGGAGAGAGGGAGGGGTGGAAGAGAAAAGGATTGGTGGAGAGAGAGGGGAAAGGAGGGAGAGGGAGGGGAGGGTAGAAGAGAAAAGGATTGGTGGAGAGAGAGGGGAAAGGAGGGAGAGGGAGGGAGGGTGGAAGAGAAAAGGATTGGTGGAGAGAGAGGGGAAAGGAGGGAGGATGAAAGGGGAGAGGGAGGGGAGGGTGGAAGGGAGAGGGATTGGGAGAGAGAGGAAGGGAAAGGAGGGAGTGAGAGGGTGAGGAAGGTGGAAGGGAGCGAGGAAGGAAGGAGAAAGGAGCAAAGGAGAGAAGAAGAGAAGGATTAAGAAGGACATAAACACCAACCCCCCCTCAAAAGAAAAAAATAAAAATAAAAAATAAATCGGATAGAAATATTTGGAACCGCGTGCCCCCCCCCCTTCTCGTTACCGCCCCGGGTATGTGGGTATGACAGACGGGTGTACCTTCTTCCCCCGGGGGTGACGTGTGTCTGTCATTCCCCGCAACCCCCCCTCCCCCCCAGAGGCCCCCCGTGGAGATGTGAAAGGGGAGTCCAAGGTATTTAAGGTATATTTGCGTCGTCACACCGGGGTAAAGGGTGTTAGAACGCTTAGTGTTAAGGGAACCAGGTGGTATTATCCGTCTGGTTGGGTGTCTGTCAGCTGCTGTCTGTCTGGTCGGTCTTTTGTTTTCTCTTGTTCGTTATTATTATTAGTGTGTGTGTGTTTGTCTTTGTCTGTCGTGTCGTTTTTTCTTTTGTTTTTGGTGTCTCGTGTGTGTGTGTTTTTTTTTTTTTTTTTTGTCGATTGTTTCTCTCTCTGTTTGTCTCTCTTTCTTCTCTCTTTTCTTTCTCTTCTCTCTCTCTTTTCTCTCTCTCTCTCTCTCTCTCTCTCTCTCTCTCTCTCTCTCTCTCTCTCTCTCTCTCTCTCTCTCTCTCTCTCTCTCTCTCTCTCTCTCTCTCTCTCTCTCTCTCCCTCTCCCTCTCCCTCTCCCTCTCTCTCTCTCTGTCTTTCTCTCTCTCTCTCTCCCTCTCCCCACTCTCTCTCTCTCTCTCTCTCTCTCTCTCTCTCTCCCTCTCCTTCCTCCCTCTCCCTCTCCCTCTCCCTCTCTATCTATCTTTCTCTCTCTCCCTCCCTCTCTTACCTTCGTTATGCGACCGTGAGAACATAACGCCGAGAGATAAGAAAATAATCACAATAGATTTTTTCTCTCTCTCTCATATCGGTAAATTCAATTATCCCGATAACGGTCGTATCGGCGCATGAACGCATAAGGTAGGTATGCAAATTAAGTGAATGAAGGGGATGGCAGTGTGCAAGATTGGCGTCACTTGGCCTATGACGTCACTTGGCCTATGACGTCACTTGGCCTATGACGTCATTGTTGCTTAGCGGAAGGGCGGAGGTTGCAGAGACAAAATCTCCTTCGCTTGTTTTCTTTTGTTAAATTTATTGCGGAAAAAAGGACTGGTTGGATTCGGACAGTTTTTATTTATTTATTTATTTTTTTTTTTGGGGGGGGGTATTTATTTTCTATTTGGTAAATTTATAGCGAAAAAAAGGACTGGTTGGTGTTTTTTTAAGTGAGATCCCGAAAGTTTTATTCCATTTTTTTTTTCTTTTACTTATATATATATATATATATATATATATATATATATATATATATATATATATATATATATATATATATATATATATATATATATATATATATATATATATCTATACACTCATCTGGTACAGGATGTATGAGATTAATAAACGTCAATTTGTATGAATGAAATTATGAGGAAAATGAGATTTAAAAGTCCTCGATTTTAAGGATTTTCGAAAGAAATTAAAATTGAAGGTTTGTAAATCCTTACCCTCCCCCTTCCCCTTTCCCTCCTTCCCTTCCTCCTCCTTCCCTCCCCCTTCCCCTTCCCCCTTCCTCTCCTTTCCCTTCCCTTCCCCTTCCCCCCTCGCCGCCACAATAAAAGAAAAAAAATAAGGATAAAAAAATAATTGAAAAAATCCATCAAGAGATATCACGATAGCTGGATCTCCGATAAGAATGATTATTAAGGGAGCAGGAGGGATCAGGCTGGGCGGAAAATGGGGTTAAGATACGAATTAAGGGAGCAGGAGGGAGCAGGCTGGGCGGAAAATGGGGTTAAGATACGAATTAAGGGAGCAGGAGGGATCAGGCTGGGCGGAAAATGGGGCTAAGATACGAATTGGTCATTCGAGGTCGCAAGGAGTGGGGGGGGGGTCGTTATCACTTATCTGGTGTTGGGGGAAGAGGAGGAGGGAGGGAGGGAGGGAGGAAGGGAGGGAGGAGGTGGGGGAGGAGGAGGAGGAGGGAGGAGGAGGAGGGAGGGAGGAGGAGGAGGAAGGGAGGGAGGGAGGGAGGAAGGAGGTGGAGGAGGAAGAGAAGGGAGAGGGAGAGGGAAGGAGGAGGAGGAGGAGAAGGAGGAAGGGAAGAGGAGGAGGGAGGAGGAGGGAAGGAAGGAGAAGGAGGAGGGAAGAGGAAGGAGAAGGAGGAAGGAGGAAGAGAAGAAGGATGAAGGGAGGGAAGGAGAAGGAGGAAGAAGGGGGAGGGAAGGAGAAGGAGGAAGAGAAGGAGAAGGAGGGAGGAGGAGGAGAAGGTGGTGGGATAGGGAAGGAGGAGGAGGAGAAGGTGGTGGGAGGGAAAGGGGAAAGGGAGGAGGAGGAAGGAGGAAGAGAAGGAGAAGGAGGAAGAGAAAGAGAAAGAGAAGGAGGAGGAGGAAGAGAAGGAGAAGGAGGAAGAGAAAGAAGAGGACGAAGAGAAGGAGGAGGAGGAAGAAGGAGGAGGAGGAGGGAGGAGAAGGTGGTGGGAGAGGGAAGGAGGGAGGGAGGAAGAGAAGGAGAAGGAGGAGGAGGAGAAGGTGGTGGGAGAGGGAAGGAGGAGGGAGGAAGAGGAGGAGAAGGAGGGAGAGGAAGGAGGAGGAGGAGGGCGTGGAAGAGAAGGAAAGAGGAGGAGGAGGAGGAGGTGATGGGAGAGGGAAGGAGGAGGAGGGCGTAGGAAGAGAAGGAAAGAGGAGGAGGAAGAAGAGGAAGAGGGGGAGGAGGAAGGGAAGAGGAGGAGGAGGAGGGAGGGAGGGAAGGAGAAGGAGAAAGAGGAGGAGGAGGAGGAGAAGGTGGTGGGAGAGGGAAGGAGGAGGAGGAGGAGGAGAAGGTGGTGGGAGAGGGAAGGAGGAGGAGGGCGTAGGAAGAGAAGGAAAGAGGAAGAGGAGGAGGAGAAGGTGGTGGGAGAGGGAAGGAGGAGGAGGAGGGCGTAGGAAGGTAGTCTGCATCGTGTCCGTAACTTCTGCTTTTCTCGTCTTTATCTTTTTTTTTTCTTCTTCTTAAATCTCTCCTCCCAAATAACGCCAATTTCTAGTTCGTTAAACTCCCCCGAAAAAAAAAAAAAAAAAAAAAAAAAAGAGTAGGTCGAGTTCTCCGCTAAGGTCGACAAAACGTTAATTTTTTTTTTCTTTTTAAGAATGCATTAATCG
>NC_091590.1:273600-278600 GCF_042767895.1 Penaeus vannamei
GTGGGGCAGCTGGTGGGGGGTAGGGGGACTATGGAGGGGAAGGAGTGGTAGCCGTTGGGGGGGGGGAGGTGAATAGCTGCCGAAATAGAGAAGGGGGGTTGGTGGGGGTGGGGGGCGGAGGGGAGAGGAGGGGGTGGAGGCTCTTCTCGCTCGTGGTTTTGAAAAAAGGTTGTTTAAATAATGAATGGCTTTTGTATGAATAGTTCGCCGGGTCGTTAAAGGAGGTATTGACAGGAGATGGAGAGAGAGAGAGAGAGAGAAAGGGAGAGAGAGAGAGAGAGAGAAAGAGAGAGAGAGAGAGAGAGAGAGAGAGAGGGAGAGAGAAAAGAGGGAGAGGGAGAGAGGAGAGGGAGAGAGAGAGAAAGGGAGAGAGAGAGAGAGAGAGAGAGAGAGAGAGAGAGAGAGAAAGGGGAGAGAGAGAGAGAGAAAGGGAGAGAGAGAGAAAAAAAGGGAGAGAGAGAGAAAAAGCGAGAGAGAGAGAGAAAGGGAGAGAGAGAGAAAAGGAGAGAGAGAGAAAGGAAGAGAGAGAGAAAGGGAGAGAGAAAGTGAGAGAGAGAGAGAGAGAGAGAGAGAGAGAAAGAGAGAGAGTGAGTGAGTGAGTGAGTGAGAGAGAGAAAAAAAGATAGTGAAAGAGAGAGAGATAGAGAGGAAGAAAACATTTTTTAAAATACTTTCTATTTGTTTATATTTCTTTTCTTATCATTTTAATGTTTTTTTTTTCATTTCTTTTCTCCCTCATCATTGTATCAAGTATTCGGCGCTTGAGGCTGTGAAATTAGGATGAGGATGAGGAGAGGAGGCAGTCGCAGAGAGGGAGGGAGGAGGGGGGGTGTAGGGTAGTGGGGGGGTGGGGAGTTTGAAGTTATCGAAGAGTAAAATGAGGGTAGAATGAGGGAGGGGGGAGTGGAGGGAGAGGATGGGAATAGAAGGGGAAAGGGAGGGGGTAGAAGAAGGTAGATGGAGGTGGAGAAGAAGAGGATAGAGGGAGTAGAATGGGGGGTGGAGGGGAAGGGGAAAGGGAGGAGGGAGAAGAAGGTAGATGGAGGTGGGGAGTTGAGAAGAGGAGGGGGTAGAGGGAGTAGAATGGGGGGATGGAGGGAGAGGAAGGGAGTGGGTGGGGGGAAAGAAGAGCAGATGGTGGTGGGGTGGAGAAGAGGAGGACAGAGGGAAGGTAGAATAGGGAGGGAGGAGAGGAAGGGAGTGGAGTGGGGAGAAGAAGGTAGATGGAGGTGGGGGTGGAGAATGAGGGGGTGGAGGGGAAGGGAGAGAAGGGAGGGTGGGGGAGAAGAAGGTAGATGGGGGTGGGGTGGAGAAGAAGAGGGGAATAGATGGCAAGAGGAGGGGGTTGAGAGTGGGGGGAGGGGGGAGGGGTTAAGATGACGCTCTCTCTAGCCCTGTGGGAGGTGGGGATGAAATGTAAACTAAACCCTTTGTTTTTTATTTATTTTCTTATGATTCAAGTTTTTATTTTTTTATTCAGCTACTCTTTGTGCAAAAGTCTTATTTTTTCTTTTTTCTTTTTATTATTATTATTATTATTATTATTATTATTTTACTTTCCTCTTTTACGTAACTTTTTATTTAGTTTGTTAGTTTCTCCCGAAGAAACTTTTTTTTTTCTTAAATTATCCGTATCTTAATCTAGTTACATATATATTTAATAATATTATTATTATTTTATTATTATTATTATTATTATTATTATTATTATTATTATTATTATTATTATTTTATTTTACTATTATTATTATTATTATTATTATTATTTTATTTTATTATTATTATTTTATTTTATTATTGTTATTATTATTTTATCTCATTATTAATATTATTATTTTATTTTGTTATTGTTATTATTATTATTTTATCTTATTATTATTATTATTATTTTTTTTTTTTTTTTTTTTTTTTGTATTCTGTAATTTTTTATCAGATTTTTCTCTCCACATATATACTTTTTTTTTCTCTCTCTCGTTTCCCTATGTCTCTCTTTCGCAATTAATCTGCCATTATCGATCCTTTTGCGGACGAGCCAGATGCGACTCTAATGACCCAGTGAGCAATCAATAACGTGTTCAAACATGTCCTTTTCACATCCGTTGGGTGGGGTGGGGTGGGGGGGAGAGGGAGGGTGGTGGGGTAAGGAGGGAGAGGGAGGGTGGGGGTGGGGAGAGGGGAGGGTGGGGTAGGGAGAGGAGGGAGAGGGAGAGAGGGAGAGAGGGTAAGGAGGGGGAAGGAGGGAGAGAGAAGGAGAGAGAGGGAGAGAGAGAGAGAGAGAGAGAGAGAGAGAGAGAGAGACAGAGAGAGAGAGAGAGAGAGAGAGAGAGAGAGAAAGAGAAAGTGAAGGAAAGGAAGGGGAGGAGGAAGAGAAGGGAAAAGAGGCACAAAATAAAGATTTGATAAAGGAAGAGAAAGAAATGAAAATAAAGAGATTAAAAAAAATAATAAAACAGACAAATAAAGATAAATGAGATAATGCGAAGGAATGAAAGAAGACGCGGAAAAAACGACGAACAGACAACAAAGAGAGATGAAAGATAAAGAGATAAAACACGATACGAAACACAGACAAAGAGATACCAGTATACTTTTTTTCTTTTAACAGATAAACTACAGACTTGGTTTCAGAAGCTCATGAAATAAGAGATAAGGGAGGTCTTGGGCGACTCTTGGGGTCTCCTGGGGTCTCCTGGGGTCTCCTGGGGTCTCCTGGGGTCTCCTGGGGTCTCCTGGGGTCTCCTGGGGTCTCCTGGGGTCTCCTGGGGTCTCCTGGGGTCTCCTGGGGGTAAATTGTGGGGGTGAGGGAGGGCATTAGGAGGTAGGAGGGAGGGGAGGTAGGAGGGAGGAGGGAGTAGGAGGGTAGGCGGGAGGGGGAGGGTGGTAGGAGGGTGGAGGGAGGGGGAGGGGGGTAGGAGGGTAGGAGGGAGGGGGGTAGGGGGGTAGGAAGGGAGGGGGAGGGGGTAGGAGGGAGGGGGAGGGGGGTAGGAGGGTAGGAGGGAGGGCGAGCGGGGGGTAGGAGGGTAGGAGGAAGATTTTTTTTCTTCTTTGAGGAGGTTAAGAGGAGGGAGGGAGGGGTAGAGGGAAGGAAGGAAGAGGAGAAGGGAGGGGAGGGGAGAGAAGGAGGAGGAGAAGGAGGGGAGGGGAGAGAAGGAGGGAGGGGAAGGAGGGGGAGAGAAGGAGGAGGGGGAAGGGGTATAGGGGGAGGGAAGGGTGGGCATCGAGATGGTTATGAAGGGAAGGGGTATTAAGGGAGAAGAGAAGGAGGGTAGGGGAAGGAGAGGAGGGTCCTTGGGAGACTAGGAAGGGGGAGGGAAAGGGTGGTTGGGTAGGGATTGCAGGGGGTTGAAGGGGGAGGAGGAGGAGGAGGGGGAGGGAGGGGTACCAAGGGTGCAAGCGAGAGGCGGAGGGGGGGTGGGGAGGGAGGGGGAGGAGGAGACCAAGTCTCTCACGGGCGGGCGGCTGCAAGGGTAGAGGAGGCAGGGGGGAGGGGTATGCAAGGGTAAGAATGCCCAGAGGGGGAGGGGGTCAGGGGTATAAATGCCCAGAGGGGGAGGGGGAAGGAGGGGGAGGAGGGAGGTTATTCCGAATGAATAAAAGGGCGCGGGTGTCCTCTGCGGCCTGGGGGGAGGGGGCGGGGGAGAGGGGGAGGGGGGGGTAGGTGGGCGTCGAAGGTCGGAAGTCTGTCCACGAAGGATGGGCGTGCTGCGGAGGTGGGCTGTCTGCTCGTTTGTCTGTATTTCTCCCTCTTTTTTTTTCTTTCTCTCTTTTTTTTCTATTTGTTTCTCTTATCTCTTTCTTTCTTCTCTTGTTTTTTATATTTCTTTCTCGTCTCTCTTTCCTTTTTCTCTTCTTTTTTCTTCACTCTCTCCCTCCCTTTCTCTCCCTCCTTCCCTCACCCTCTCCCCCACCCTCCTTCCCACCCTCCCTCCCTCTCCCTTCCCCCTCCTTCCCTCCCTATCCCTCACCCCCACCCCCTCCCTCCCTTCCCTCCCCTCACCCCCACCCTCCCTCCCTCCCTCCCTCCTTCCTCCTTCTCTACTCTCTCATCAGAAATATTCCTTTCCCTGCCTCCCTCCCTCACCCTCCCTCCCTCTTCCCTCCACTCCCTCTCTCTTCCTCCCTCCCTCTTCCTCCCTCCCTCCTTCCTCCTCCTTCTCTACTCTCTCATCAGAAATTTCCCTTTCCCTGCCTCCCTCCCTCACCCTCACCTCCCTCTTCCTCCCTTCCTCCCTCCCTCCTCCCTCCCTCCCTCCTCCTTCCTCTACTCTCTCATCAGAAATTTCCTTTCCCTGCCTCCCTCCCTCACCCCTCACCCCCTCCTTCTCCCTCCCCCCCACCCTCCCTCCCTCCCTCCCTCCTTCCTCCTTCTCTACTCTCTCATCAGAAATTTCCTTTCCCTGCCTCCCTCCCTCACCCTCACCCCCTCCTTCTCCCTCCCCCACCCTCCCTCCCTCCCTCCCTCCTTCCTCCTTCTCTACTCTCTCATCAGAAATTTCCTTTCCCTGCCTCCCTCCCTCACCCTCACCCCCTCTTCCTCCCTCCCTCCTCCCTTCCCTCCCTCCCTCCTTCTCTACTCTCTCATCAGAAATTTCCTTTCCCTGCCTCCCCCTCCTCACCCTCACCCTCCTTCTCCCTCCCCCCACCCTCCCTCCCTCCCTCCCTCCTTCCTCCTTCTCTACTCTCTCATCAGAAATTTCCTTTCCCTGCCTCCCTCCCTCACCCTCACCCCTCCTTCTCCCTCCCCCCCCTCCCTCCCTCCCTCCCTCCTTCCTCCTTCTCTACTCTCTCATCAGGAATTTCTTCCTGCCTCCTCGTCTCCAAAGCGCGTGTGTTGGTCCGTTACAAGAGAAAGTCGGAAATCACGGAGATCGAGACGCACAGAGCCACAGGGGGGAGAGGGACCACAGGGGGGAGAGGGACCACAGGGGGGGGAGAGGGACCACAGGGGGGAGAGGGCCCACAGGGGGGAGAGGGACCACAGGGGGGAGAGGGACCACAGG
>NC_091590.1:288600-293600 GCF_042767895.1 Penaeus vannamei
CCTTGGTAGTAAGGATTGATAAATACCGATGATAAAATGGATTCAGAATGGATGAGTAAGAGATGAATAGTTTGATTGAATTATCATTTTTTACTTCTATTTCATCGCCATTCTCTTTCTCCCTCACTCTCCCTCTCCCTTTTCCTCCCTCACCCCCTCTCTCCCTCTCTCTCCCTCTTCCCCTTCCTCCTCTCTCTCCCTCTTCCCCTTCCTCCTCTCCTTTTCCCCTCTTCCCCTTCCTCCTCTCCCTCCACCTCTCCCTCACTCTCTCCCTCCTCCTTCCCTCCCTCACTCTCACTCCCCCTCCCCCTCCTCCTTTCCCCTCACTCTCCCTCACCCTCACCCTCCTTCCCCCTCCCCCTCTCCCTCTCCGTATGTCTCTCGTCGCCCGGGGGAGGAGACCAAACGCCTGGGCGAGAGGGCCGAGACGAAGAGATACTCGAGACCCATGTTGCAGATTGTTGCAGATTCGCCCCATGGATACCTGCATACCTCTTGGGGTTGCAAAGCGTGACCGGGCGTTGGATAGACAGGGTGAGGTGGTGTGTGTGTGTGTGTGTCGTGTGTGTGTGTGAGCGAGAGGGTGGTGTGTGAGTGTGTGTGTCGTGTGAGTGTGTGTGTGTGTGTGTGTGTGAGCGAGAGGGTGGTGTGTGTGTGTGTGAGCGAGAGGGTGGTGTGTGTGTGTGTGAGCGAGAGGGTGGTGTGTGAGTGTGTCGTCGTGTGTGGTGTGTGTGTGTGTGTGTGTGTGTGTGTGTGTGTGTGTGTGTGTGTGTGTGTGTGTGTGTGTGTGTGTGTGTGTGAGCGAGAGGATGGTGTGTGAGTGTGTGTGTGTGTGTGTGTCGTGTGTGTGTTGTGTGAGTGTGTGTGTGTGTGTGTGTGGCGCGCGTGTGTGTGTGTGGCGCGTGTGTGTGTGTGTGTGTGAGCGAGAGGGTGGTGTGTGAGTGTGTGTGTGTGTGTGTGTGTGTGTATGGAGTCACTGTTTCCCTTTGTCTGTTTTATTATTATTATTATTATTATTATTATTATTATTATTACTACTACTACTATATGGATGTGTCTGGTTGTCTCGTTCTCTCTCCCTGTTTCTCTTTTTTTTTTCTTCACTCTCTCTCTCCTTCACTCCCTCCCCCCTCCCCTCTCCCCCTCCTTTTTTTTGGGGGAGGGGTGATTTTGTTTTTCATTTTTCTTATTATTTTCCTCTTTCTTTTCTTATTCCATTTCCTCCCCTCATCTTTCTCTTCCTGTTCTTCCTCCCTCCTCCTCCTCCTCCCCCATCCCCCTCCTCCTCCTCCCTCCTCCCCTCCCCCATCCCCCATCCCCCCCTCCTCCTCCTCCTCCTCCTCCTCAATAGCCTTGACTTTAAACAAAATCTTTACAGCCCAGTCGATTAATTAATATTTTTTTAAGAAAAAAAAAAATAATAATAATACTCGCAGCAATTAGATAATGCTTATGGAATCCTCGCCTGATCTCGGTTAATTAAATTGCTGCAGAATTAAGCACAGTAAATTTTTATTTGGGAAACTGATAAAAAAAAAAATCGTAAATAGTTTGAAGGAAATTGTATTTTTTTTTTTTTTTTTTAGATTTTTATATATTTTTTTATTTATTTATTTATCTTATAAAAATCGTAAATAGTTTGAAGGAAATTGTATATATATTTTTTTAGATTTTTATATATATATTTTTTTATTTATTTTTTTAGATTTTTATATATATTTTTATTTATTTATTTATTTATCTATCTTATAAAAATCGTAAATAGTTTGAAGGAAATTGTATATTTTCTTTAGATTTTTATATATATTTTTATTTATTTATTTATTTATCTTATAAAAATCGTAAATAGTTTGAAGGAAATTGTACATTTTCTTTAGATTTTTATATATATTTTTATTTATTTATTTATTTATTTATCTTATAATAAGACCGGAATGCGGCTGAATTATGTTTTTATCAGTATGCTTTTGTTTTGATGATGATGATCGTATTAATCACAATACGTAAATGATGATTAAGGAAAAGTAGGAACTATTAGCCATTCCGAGATGAATTTTCACTATTTTTTTCCTCATTTAATGGTTATTTATGTCTTATGATAATTATTGTCATCACATTGTCATCAGTCACTAGCATTATTGTTGGTATTATTATTATTAGTAGTAGTATTGTTGTCATTATTGTTTTCATTGATATTACCATCAACTTCTTCATCATCATCATTATCGTTGTCATTATTGTTTTCATTGATATTACCATTAACTTCTTCTTCATCACTATCACCATCACCATCATCAATCAATGTTAAAATAAGATAAAAAAAAAAAAATAATAATTCCAGTCAGATCTGCTGTCGTCTGCACTCCATACTCTCGCCGCCGCCCTTGCAGTGGCGGTGGTGGAAACAGGGGACAGGGAGCGAGGTTACCCCCTGGGGATATTGCCCTTGTGGGAGGGAGGAGGGGGGAAGGGAGGTGGGAGGGGGGAAGGGAGAGAGGAGGGGAGAGGGAAGGGGAGGAGAGAGGAAGGGAGGTGGGAAGGGGAGAGGGGAAGGGAGGGAGGGAGGAGGGCAGGGGGAAGGGAGGAGGAGGGAGGAGGGGAGGTGGGAAGGGAGGGAGGAGGGAGGTGGGAAGGGAGGCAGGAGGGGAGGGGGAAGGAGAGGAGAGGGGAAGGGAGGGAGGTGGGGAGGGGAGGGAGGAGGGCAGAGGGGGAAGGGAGGAAGGAGGGGAGAGAGGAGGGAAGGGGGATATTGCCCTTGTGGGAGGGAGGAGGAGGGAGGGAGGAGGGGGAGGTTGGGGAAGGGGTAGGTGGGAGGGAGGAGGGGGAGGGAGGTGGGAAGGGGAGAGGGGAAGGGAAGGGAAGGGAGGTGGGAAGGGAGGAGGGAGGAGGGAAGGGAGGAGGAGGGGAGGTGGGAAAGGGGGAGAGAGGAGCAGAGTAGAGAAGAGGGAAGGGGATGGAAAGGAGAGGAGAGAGTAGGAGAAGAGGGAAGGGATGGAAAGAGGAGGAAGGAGGGAAGGGGAGAGGGAGAGAGAAGGGAGGAAGGACAGGAGAGAGAAGGGGGGGAGGATGGGAAGGATGGGGAGAGAGGAGGGAAGGGAAGGTGAGAAGGGGGTGAGGGAGAAGGGAAGAGGGGAAGAGGAGAGAGTAGGGAGGGAGGGACAGGAGAGAAGAGAAGGAGGAAGGGGAAGGTGAAGGGGGAGAGGAGGGAGGAGGGACAGGAGAAGGTGGGAGAGGAGGGAAGGGAAGGTGAGAAGGGGGGAGAGGAGGGAGGAGGGACAGGAGAGAGGGGAGAGGAGGGAGAAGGACGGAGAAGGGGGAGAGGAGGGAGGAGGGAAGGGGGATATCTGGAGAGTCAGGTCTTTTGGGCGTTGCTAGGAAGTTGTTGTTGGTGGTGGTGACGGTGCTGATGCTGTTGTTGTTGTCGTTGTTGCTCCTGTTGTCGTTGTTGCTCCTGTTGTCGTTGTTGCTCCTGTTGTCGTTGTTGTTGTTGCTGCTGTTGTTGTTGTCGTTGTTGTTCCTGTTGTCGTTGTTGTTGTCGTTGTTGTTGTTGTCGTCGTTGTTGTTGTTGCTGATGTTGTTGTCGTTGTTGTTGTTGTCGTTGTTGTTCCTGTTGTTGTTGCTCCTGTTGTCGTTGTTGTTGTTGTTGCTGCTGTTGTTGTTGTCGTTGTTGTTTCCTGTTGTCGTTGTTGTTGTCGTTGTTGTTGTTGTTGTCGTCGTTGTTGTTGTTGCTGATGTTGTTGTCGTTGTTGTTGTCGTTGTTGCTCCTGTTGTCGTTGTTGCTCCTGTTGTCGTTGTTGTTGTCGTCGTTGTTGTTGTCGTTGTTGCTCCTGTTGTCGTTGTTGTTGCTCCTGTTGTCGTTGTTGCTCCTGTTGTCGTTGTTGCTCCTGTTGTCGTTGTTGTTGTTGCTGCTGTTGTTGTTGCCGTTGTTGCTCCTGTTGTTGTTGTTGCGGAGGTTTTGGGTTAACGAAAAAAAAAAAGTTTGCTGTATCCACTTCTCGACCGGTCTCTGTCTTGGTTCTAATTCAATCCACATCCTGTCTGTTTTATTTATCTAATTTTATTTATTTTATTAATCCGATCTCTGTCTTGGTTCTAATTCAATCCACATTCTGTCTGTTTTATTTATCTAATTTTATTTATTTTATTAATCCGATCTCTGTCTTGGTTCTAATTCAATCCACATTCTGTCTGTTTTATTTATCTGCCTCTGTCTATCTATCTTAGTTTACCTCTGGATGTCTCTTGAGTTCGGTTTGTCTGTGTCTGCCTATCTATCCATCCATCCATCCATCTGTCTATCCGTTTATCTATCCATCCATCTGTCTATCCATCCATCCATCCATCTGTCTATCCGTTTATCTATCCATCCATCTGTCTATCCATCCATCTGTCTATCCGTTTATCTATCCATCTATCTATCCATCCATCCATCCAACCATCCATCTGTCTATCCGTTTATCTATCCATCTATCTATCCATCCATCCATCCATCCATCCATCCATCCATCTATTTATCCATCTATCTATTTATCCATCCACCTATCTATCCATCCATCCATCCATCCATCCATCCATCCATCCATCTGTCTATCCATCCATCTATCTATCTATCTGTATGTATGCCAGTGTGTATGTGTATCTGGGTGGTATATCCTACACAACAGATAATCCATGATCCAAGGGACAAAATACATAATATTATCCAACACCTGATTTCCTCTCGCGCACAAAAAAATAAAATGGATTCCAGTAGAGTATTAGGATAACTCCCCCCCCCCCTCTTTCTCTCTTTCTCTCTGTCTGTCTGCCTCTGTCTGTCTGTCTGTCTCTGTCTATCTATCTATCTCTCTCTGTCTCTCTCTCTCTCTCTCTCTCTCTCTCTCTCTCTCTCTCTCTCTCTCTCTCTCTCTCTCTCTCTCTCTCTCTCTCTCCCTTCCACTCCTTCCACCCCACCCTCTCTCTCTCCCCACCTTCCACCCCACCCCTCTCTTCCCTTCCAC